>NW_028178240.1:45000-50485 GCF_964030765.1 Micromesistius poutassou | reverse complement strand
ACAGTACAGAGTCAGTACAGACAACCCTTATCCATCAGCTACAGTACAGACAGCATATTGTCCGTACAGACAGCGGTGTGCTCTGGCCGTCCTCAGCCTTGGACTGTGTGTTTACTCAGCGCTAGGGTTAGCGTTAGCACTGTCGTAGCTAGCGTGAGTCAGAGGCCACACAGCTGTGTGACCAGGAGAGAGCGAGAGCGGGGATTGATGGACCATGTCCTGTTTGAGGACCACTGATAGGTCAATATTGACCCAGTCCAGAGAGCTGGGGGCGGGGGGACCAGACGGGGAACAATAAGCAGAGCGGCTCTTGGTTCCAGTGCTAAAGTCAGAGCTCAGGCTACAGAGAGACGCTCGGTTCATCTCCGCTGCTCTGCTGTGTTTGGTGATTCACGCTCAGGACGTTCAGCAGCGTGGTTTGTTTAGACCACAGAGAGTTCCCTCGCTTCCCAGCTGCAGATTGATTTCCAACATCTGGAGCTCCTGCTGTAAACATCTAGTTTAGTCTACATTACTGGTAACCAGGAGGTCCTGGTCTGAACCTCTAGTTAGTCTACTGGTAACCAGGAGGTCCTGGTCTAAACCTCTAGTTTAGTCTACTGGTAACCAGGAGGTCCTGGTCTAAACCTCTAGTTAGTCTACAGGTAACCAGGAGGTCCTGGTCTAAACCTCTAGTTTAGTCTACTGGTAACCAGGAGGTCCTGGTCTAAACCTCTAGTTAGTCTACAGGTAACCACCATCTGTCTCTCTAGTGACCTGGTGAATACGTGGGCCTCAGACCTGTTCTGTTTGAAGCCTGAGCTGGTGTGGGGGCCCGGCCCGTCCTAACCGTGCTTTGTGTTCGCTCCAAACGGATCGATAATGAACCCCGTGACTCATGCAGTCGGCCCACATGTGTGGAGACTCTCTCTCCGTTTTAATAGCGCCAATAACACCAACCTGGAGGAAATGTTTCACCATGGAAGGAATGCTGAACATGTTTATTATGCACCCTTCTACGCTCATTTATGAGACTCTGTCCGTGGGGAACAGAGAAGGGTTTCACCAGAAGCTGCTTCAACTGGTTTGGACTAGTTCCTCCTCATCACTCAGACGTGCTCCACGTGTCACACCAACATGTTCCTCAGGAGCCGAGGGTGAGGATCAAACCAGGACCCTTTGGACTGGGGGTCTCTAACCCTAACCCTAACCACTAACACCCCCCCCCCCCCACCCCCCCCGTCCTCCAGGAACCAGGAGGAGCTGAAGCCGGGCCGGACCTCCTCCTCCCTGGAGCAGGAGGAGGGCTTCAGCGACGGAGGAGCCCAGCGGAGGGAGAGGGCGAGGAGGAGACAGGCCGGCCTGGACTCCGGGGAGGAGGAGGAGGAGGAGACGGCCTGGGAGTCACACCCCCAGCCCCGCCTCCGGAGGCAGGAGAGGCAGGAGGAGGAGAAGGAGAAGGAGGAGGAGGAGGAGGAGGAGGAGGAGGAGGAGGCCACCGGCGGGAGGACGGAGGCGGGGGGAGCGTCCGGCAGGGAGCGGGTGGAGAGGGAGCGGGCGGGGAGCAGGGACCTGAGGGTCAGCCCCGCCCCCGGTAGAGAGGTAGGTCCACCTCGCCCTCCGTGGTCCTGATGAGCAGCGCTCTGCTGACCGCTCTGCTCAGCGCCGCTCTGTCCCCTCCAGGTGGAACACAGGAAGGAAGGAAAGCTCAACCAATCCAAGGCCTTCCTCCAGCAGGAAGTGGTTCACAGCAACACCAACGGAAACACGCCCCCACAGGAAGTGACATCGTACATGAAAACAAAAAGGCCCATCAGGTATGAATGTTTTCATTCCATTCACCCGGTTAACCCTAACCTCACCCTAACCTCACCCTAACCTCACCCTAACCTCACCCTAACCTCACCCTAACCGGACCCTAACCGGACCCTAACCTCACCCTAACCTCACCCTAACCTCACCCTAACCTCACCCTAACCGGACCCTGACCTCACCCTAACCTCACCCTAACCTCACCCTAACCTCACCCTAACCGGACCCTAACCTCACCCTAACCGGACCCTAACCTCACCCTAACCTCACCCTAACTGGACCCTAACCTCACCCTAACCTCACCCTAACCTCACCCTAACCTCACCCTAACCTCACCCTAACCTCACCCTAACCGGACCCTAACCTCACCCTAACCTCACCCTAACCTCACCCTAACCTCACCCTGACCTCACCCTAACCTCACCCTAACCTCACCCTAACCTCACCCTAACCTCACCCTAACCGGACCCTAACCTCACCCTAACCTCACCCTAACCTCACCCTAACCTCACCCTAACCTCACCCTAACCTCACCCTAACCGGACCCTAACCTCACCCTAACCTCACCCTAACCTCACCCTAACCGGACCCTAACCTCACCCTAACCTCACCCTAACCTCACCCTAACCTCACCCTAACCGGACCCTAACCTCACCCTAACCGGACCCTAACCTCACCCTAACCTCACCCTAACCGGACCCTAACCTCACCCTAACCTCACCCTAACCTCACCCTAACCTCACCCTAACCTCACCCTAACCGGACCCTAACCTCACCCTAACCGGACCCTAACCGGACCCTAACCGGACCCTAACCTCACCCTAACCTCACCCTAACCTCACCCTAACCTCACCCTAACCGGACCCTAACCTCACCCTAACCTCACCCTAACCGGACCCTAACCGGACCCTAACCTCACCCTAACCTGACCCTAACCTCACCCTAACCTCACCCTAACCTCACCCTAACCGGACCCTAACCTCACCCTAACCTCACCCTAACCTCACCCTAACCTCACCCTAACCGGACCCTAACCTCACCCTAACCTCACCCTAACCTCACCCTAACCTCACCCTAACCTCACCCTAACCGGACCCTAACCGGACCCTAACCTCACCCTAACCTCACCCTAACCTCACCCTAACCGGACCCTAACCTCACCCTAACCTCACCCTAACCTCACCCTAACCGGACCCTAACCTCTTGGGTTGTGACTAGTCACCAGGAGAAGGAGAACCAGGAGCAGGAGCAGCTGAGGCAGAGACAGCAGGAGGCGGAGCAGGAGCTGGAGGTGCTGAAGAGGAGGAGGGAGGAGAGGAGGAGAGCCCGGGAGGAGGAGCAGCGCAGAGAAGAAGAGGAGGAGCTCCTCCTGGCTGGAGAGGAGGTGAGCTTCTCCTCTCCGATCACATCAAGAAGGAGCAGGTCGGGGTCAGGGGTCATCTCCACCACCATGAGTATAGGTTCTGACCAATGGGATGGAGACGAGAACCTTCAGAACCTTTAGAACCTTCAGAACCTTTAGAACCTTGAGAACCTTTAGAACCTTCAGAACCTTTAGAACCTTCAGAACCTTCAGAACCTTTAGAACCTTCAGAACCTTTAGAACCTTCAGAACCTTTAGAACCTTCAGAACCTTTAGAACCTTCAGAACCTTCAGAACCTTCAGAACCTTCAGAACCTTCAGAACCTTTAGAACCTTTAGAACCTTCAGAACCTTGAGAACCTTGAGAACCTTGAGTGGTTCTTGTTCTGTGCTCCAGCAGCGCCGCAGGAGCCTGAGGGCCCCGACGGAGCGCCGGCCGCCGGCCGCAGAGCGGAGCCAGAGCTCCGACCAGGAGGAGGGGGTCAGTCCGGGCGGCCCCAGAGCCCCCACACCCAAGGTGAGACCCCCCCCCACCTGACCCCCGACTCCCCCCCACCTGACCCCGACTCCCCCCACCTGACCCCGACTCCCCCCCACCTGACCCCGACTCCCCCCCACCTGACCCCCGACTCCCCCCCACCTGACCCCCGACTCCCCCCCACCTGACCCCCGACTCCCCCCCACCTGACCCCCGACTCCCCCCCACCTGACCCCCGACGTAGTAGTGCCACTAGTACCGATATTAGTACGGTACTAGTGGTGTGGTACCAGTAGTACCGGTACTAGTGGCACTACTCCGGTAGTACCACTAGTACCGGTACTAGTGGTACTAGTGGTACTAGTGGTACTAGTGGTGTAGTACCAGTAGTACCACTAGTACCAGTAGTACCACTAGTACCAGTAGTACCACTAGTACCGGTACTAGTGGCAGTAGATGTGGAGATAAAAGACTCCTATGTTCTAAATGTTGATGTATGGACGCATAACTCAGACCTCATTGTCTCCATAGCCTGTGTTGAGCTACAGCGCGTAAGTCGCATGAGCCTGAGGTGTGTGTGTTCACCTGTGTGGGTTCACCTGTGTGTTCACCTGTGTGTTCACCTGTGTGTTCACCTGTGTGTGTTCACCTGTGTGTTCACCTGTGTGTTCACCTGTGTGTTCACCTGTGTGTGTTCACCTGTGTGTTCACCTGTGTGTTCACCTGTGTGTTCACCTGTGGGTTCACCTGTGGGTTCACCTGTGGGTTCACCTGTGTGTTCACCTGTGGGTTCACCTGTGGGTTCACCTGTGTGTTCACCTGTGGGTTCACCTGTGGGTTCACCTGTGTGTTCACCTGTGTGTTCACCTGTGGGTTCACCTGTGTGTTCACCTGTGGGTTCACCTGTGTGTTCACCTGTGTGTTCACCTGTGTGTTCACCTGTGGGTTCACCTGTGTGTTCACCTGTGTGGGTTCACCTGTGTGTTCACCTGTGTGTTCACCTGTGTGTTCACCTGTGTGTTCACCTGTGGGTTCACCTGTGTGTTCACCTGTGTGTTCACCTGTGTGTTCACCTGTGTGTTCACCTGTGGGTTCACCTGTGTGTTCACCTGTGGGTTCACCTGTGTGTTCACCTGTGGGTTTGTAACACACTTAACTAGTTTGTCTGCTACTGTGTGTGTTACACTGCATGTGTGTTACAGTGTGCGTGGTACTGTGTGTTTACAATGAGTGTGTTTTACAGTGTGTGTGTTACTGTGTGTGTGTGTGTTACTGTGTGTTTACAATGAGTGTGTTAGTGTGTTAAAGTGTGTGGAACTGTGTGTTTGCGGTAAGTGTGTTACACCTGGTGAGGATCGTGTGTGTGTGCGTGTGTGTGTGTGTGTGTGTGTGTGTGTGTGTGTGTGTGTGTGTGTGTGTGTGTGTGTGTGTGCGTGTGTGCGTGTGTTTTACTGTGTGTACATGCATGTGTTCCTGCAGGCTTGTGTGTGTGTTTTAGACTCTGTGTAAATGTGTGTGTGTGTGTGTGTTTAACGTGCTGTCGCCATACCACCTGTTGCCATGGCGCAGACATGGAGCATTGTTCTGCGAGGCGTTTATCATGTGACACTCGACCAGCGTGATGAGGGCAGACTCCCAGCATGCTCGGCGGTCCGTGGTTCATCGTGCTTCCTGTTGGTGTTTGAGGACCTGATAGAGACCTGAGGTGACCTTTGACCTTCTGCCATCTCCTCCAGATCTCTGAGAGGACGGAGTCCCTGAGCCGCTCCCTGAAGAAGAGGTGAGCACTACACATCCCAGCATGCACTGCGTTACGATTCACAGGCTTCTCATGTATTCACTCGCTCTCTCTC
>NW_028178240.1:32500-40000 GCF_964030765.1 Micromesistius poutassou | reverse complement strand
AGCTACCTGCTACATGCTACCTGCTACAGGCTACAGGCTACCTGCTACCTGCTACAGGCTACCTGCTACAGGCCACCTGCTACCTGCTACAGGCTACCTGCTACAAGCTACCTGCTACCTGCTACAGGCTACCTGCTACAGGCTACCTGCTACAGGCCACCTGCTACAGGCTACCTGCTACAGGCTACAGGCTACAGGCTACCTGCTACAGGCTACCTGCTACAGGCCACCTGCTACAGGCTACCTGCTACAGGCTACCTGCTACAGGCTACCTGCTACCTGCTACAGGCTACCTGCTACAGGCTACCTGCTACCTGCTACAGGCTACCTGCTACAGGCTACCTGCTACCTGCTACAGGCTACCTGCTACAGGCTACCTGCTACAGGCTACCTGCTACAGGCTACCTGCTACCTGCTACAGGCTACCTGCTACCTGCTACAGGCTACCTGCTACAGGCTACCTGCTACCTGCTACAGGCTACCTGCTACCTGCTACAGGCTACCTGCTACAGGCTACCTGCTACCTGCTACAGGCTACCTGCTACAGGCTACCTGCTACAGGCTACCTGCTACAGGCTACAGGCTACCTGCTACAGGCTACCTGCTACAGGCTACCTGCTACCTGCTACAGGCTACCTGCTACAGGCTACAGGCTACCTGCTACAGGCTACCTGCTACAGGCTACAGGCTACCTGCTACAGGCTACACCCAGCCAGGCTACATGCTACCTGCTACAGGCTACACCCAGCCAGGCTACATGCTACAGGCTACACCCAGCCAGGCTACATGCTACCTGCTACAGGCTACACCCAGCTAGGCTACACCCAGCTGGGCTACATGCTAAACGCTACATGCAACATGCTACAGGCTATGCCCAGCTAGGCTACATGCTACAGGCTACATGCTACACACTACATGCTATATGATACAAGCTACATGCGGTACACAGTACAGGCACGGTGAAACAATTAATCTCCTGGATTAAGATTGTGTCTCTCTCTCTCTCTCTCAGGACACGGACGGTCTAAAGGTGGGCGTGGCCAACCTGATCACCCAATGGGTGAAGGGGAGTCCAGACTCAAGTGGAAAGGCCCCGCCCTCTAGACCAGCAGTACGTCCCAAACGAAACACACCCCTCTTATCTGTCTGCACGTCTGTCTGTCTGTCCGCCTACTAGTCTGTCTGCCTGTCTGTCCGTCTGTCCGTCTGTCCGTCATTCCTGCAGAGAGCAGGATGAGCAGGATGCTGTCTGGTCAGTGGTCAGTACGGTGGTGATCTCAACACAGAGAAAGTGTTTATCAGCGAAGCTGTGGCTGACCCGGAACCAACCCGTAGTGGCCCCTAGTGGCCCCTAGTGGCCCCTAGTGGCCCCTAATGGCCCTGCACTGACCCCTAGTGGCCCCTAGTGGCCACTAGTGGCCCCTAATGGCCCCTAGTGACCCCTAGTGGCCCCTAATGGCCCTGCACTGACCCCTAGTGGCCCCTAGTGGCCCTGCACTGCCCCCTAGTGGCCCTGCACTGCCCCCTAGTGGCCCCTAGTGCCCCCTAGTGGCCCCTAGTGGCCCCTAGTGGCCCTGCACTGACCCCTAGTGGCCCCTAGTGGCCACTAGTGGCCCCTAGTGGCCCCTAGTGGCCCTGCACTGCCCCCTAGTGGCCCCTAGTGGCCCCTAGTGGCCCCTAGTGGCCCCTAATGGCCCCTAGTGGCCCCTAATGGCCCTGCACTGCCCCCTAGTGGCCCCTAGTGGCCCCTAGTGGCCCCTAGTGGCCCCTAATGGTCCCTAGTGGCCCCTAGTGGCCCTGCACTGCCCCCTAGTGGCCCCTAGTGGCCCCTAGTGGCCCCTAGTGGCCCCTAATGGCCCCTAGTGGCCCCTAATGGTCCCTAGTGGCCCCTAGTGACCCTACACTGACCACTAGTGGCCCCTAATGGCCCCTAGTGGCCCCTAGTGGCCCCTAATGGCCCCTAATGACCCCTAGTGGCCCCTAGTGGCCCCTAGTGGCCCCTAATGGCCCCTAGTGGCCCCTAGTGGCCCCTAGTGACCCTACACTGCCCCCTAGTGGCCCCTAATGGCCCCTAGTGCCCCTGCACTGCCCCCTAATGGCCCCTTAGTGACCCCTAGTGACCCCTAGTGGCCCCTAGTGCCCCCTAGTGCCCCCTAGTGGCCCTGCACTGCCCCCTAGTGCCCCCTAGTGCCCCCTAGTGCCCCCTAGTGCCCCCTAGTGGCCCCTAGTGCCCCCTAGTGCCCCCTAGTGGCCCTGCACTGCCCCCTAGTGCCCCCTAGTGCCCCCTAGTGCCCCCTAGTGCCCCCTAGTGGCCCTGCACTGCCCCCTAGTGCCCCTGCACTGCCCTCTGGTGGCTCAGCCCAGCCCTGCTGAGGCGGTAAACACTGAACTGAGTTCACCAACACCGCCACAATAAAAAAAAAATTGTTTGGGGAAAGTCTTTATTCTAAATACGATCAAAATGAGGGAACCGTGAGAGTCTTTAAACACTTTTTAACGTCTCTTAAAAACACTTTCTTGCTTGCAGCTTTTAACAGCCTCCAACTTAATATCAGTTGATTGGTTTCATGTCTTCTGTTATTTGTTGGTTTTATCTGTTGACGTTTATCTGAATCCAGTTCAGTCCTTCAGTCACAGTGGATTAAAGTGTTGGTAAATAATTATCAATTGTTGTGCGGACAGGAAGTGAGGTAATGCGGAGGGTTGTGTGGACAGGAAGTGAGGTAATGCGGAGGGTTGTGCGGACAGGAAGTGAGGTAATGCGGAGGGTTGTGTGGACAGGAAGTGAGGTAATGCGGAGGGTTGTGCGGACAGGAAGTGAGGTAATGCGGAGGGTTGTGCGGACAGGAAGTGAGGTAATGCGGAGGGTTGTGCGGACAGGAAGTGAGGTAATGCTGAGGGTTGTGTTGACAGGAAGTGAGGCCAGGAGACGTGATGCAGAAGAAGAACATGTGGGAGGGCATCAGAGACACGGAGCGGACGGGAACATCTGGAGCAACAGCTGGGGTGAGCACACACACACACACGCACACACGCACACACGCACACACGCACGCACACACGCACGCACACACGCACGCACACACACACGCACGCACGCTAGATATTCTGTAATTTGCCATAGTCAGTAATAATCAAATCATTTTGTCATGATTTTCATTTCTGTAGGACACTTCTGGAAAGAAGTTCAAGTTTGTGGTGACTGGCCATGGAAAATACCAGAAACTCTGAGTGGGTAAGTAACTACTAATTACCAATAATTACTACATTGAACTCCAAATAAACCTGGTAATATACTCTAATATAACTATAAACCCCATATTAACTCGCTATGACTGCTTATCTATTACACATGTAAACTGTACTGTTATTAGTATAAATGTTATTAAACTAATAATATTACTTATTATATTTTATGCATTACTAATTTCTTTCTTGAAACATTTAAACTGAAAAATCAAGTTAAAAAAAAACCTGATTTCCCTCGTCCAATTCCTGTCCTCTGCTCTCCACACCTCAAACATCTGCAGTCCACCTCAAACATCTGCTTTCCACACCTCAAACATCTGCAGTCCACCTCAAACATCTGCTTTCCACACCTCAAACATCTGCACAGTCCACCTCAAACATCTGCTTTCCACACCTCAAACATCTGCAGTCCACCTCAAACATCTGCAGTCCACCTCAAACATCTGCAGTCCACCTCAAACATCTGCTTTCCACACCTCAAACATCTGCTCTCCACACCTCAAACATCTGCAGTCCACCTCAAACATCTGCAGTCCACCTCAAACATCTGCAGTCCACACCTCAAACATCTGCAGTCCACACCTCAAACATCTGCTCTCCACACCTCAGTCATCTGTCCACACAATGAGGTCAGCCGTGTCCTATTGAAGCACCTTTAATGCAAACACTTCTCATCTGTCACAAGGAGCGAATATAAAAGACATGCTGTCCTCATCTGGAGGTGGAGCTTAGGGGCTGGTTTCTGTCACTACGTTTCTGTTCTACATCTGTTCTACAAGGGTTATTGATCCAGCTTCTCTTCAGATACCTCGTCAATAATCACCCACCGACTCCTCTCACCTTTTACGCCACTTTCTGGATACGATCTTGCATCAAACTGTCAAACCTCTGACCCCTCAAAATCAACCCTTTCAAAACCATTCACATTGAAATGACTGATAAAGTATTGATAACTGATAAAGTATTGATGTTACCGAGTGCTAAATGGACTGGACACTATTGTGTTAAAATATGTGTTAAAATATATCTATCAAATTATTCTTTTTTTACTACTGCTTTTTAACTGTTTGTAATATCTTTGTTTTATTGTTTTAATTTGGATTTCTTAATCTGTCTCATTTAATTAAGTCTCATCATTTGATAAGCTTTACCAATAGCAATAACTAGTCTTTTAGCAAAGACAACATTAGGTAGCTCTTACCATTCACAAAGACTTAGCATGGGGTAACTCTTACCATTCACAAAGACTTAGCATGGGGTAACTCTTACCATTCACAAAGACTTAGCATGGGGTAACTCTTACCATTCACAAAGACTTAGCATTGGGTAACTCTTACCATTCACAAAGACTTAGCATGGGGTAACTCTTACCATTCACAAAGACTTAGCATGGGGTAACTCTTACCACAGCAAAGCCTTACTAGCAGCTTAAATAATTAATTTGCATTCATCTTGCCACTAAGGAGGCTTAAC
This sequence comes from Micromesistius poutassou, assembly GCF_964030765.1. NCBI lineage: Eukaryota > Metazoa > Chordata > Actinopteri > Gadiformes > Gadidae > Micromesistius > Micromesistius poutassou. Next base: position 35,278 of record NW_028178240.1, on the reverse strand, counting down.
CACTAGCAAAGATTAACCAATAGAATTAGCAAAGTGTAACCATAAGCAAAGCCTTAACAATATCAAATTCTTACAAGTCAAAAAAGTCTAATTACTAGCCAACCATAAACAAGGCCTTAATATAGGTGAAGCCCTTAGCTTTAGCAATGCATTAGCAATAGCAACGCCTAACCAATAGCAAATCCTTTCTAACTGCAAACCTTTCCTTCCTTTCTAACTGCTAAATCTAATCATAATAAAAGCCAAAAGCATTCAGGTCAACAAAACACACAGTTCTAGTGTGAAGAATAGGTCTATTTATGCGTTCATTTTTTAAAGGTCTAAGCACTTAACATCGTGAGTTTCAACATCTGATCAAATAATCTGCAATGGACATTAGAGAAGCTGTAAAATAATGTTTGATTTAAGGACATCTCAAGAGACTTTCATCCTTGGACAAGAATCAGAACAGCTGAACCCAGATACAGTATGATGCATTTCAAGTATAAAGTTTGGAACTGTCTACTTTTACGGGTACCACAGATACTAAAAACTTCCTGTACATATATTTTTATTACTAAGAATTCTACGTCACCTGTACACAAAACATTCAGACACAGATATCTCTTCTCCACAAAGTTTGTATTTTGGCACACTATTCACGCTGTTGGCATGTTTTTAAGAAACGAGGAAGCCTCTGGCCGTTCTGTTAAAGTCTTTGGGTTCTTCCTCCTTGTTCTTGCGGCCGATCAGGCCCATCTCGAACACGGTGGAGATCTTCGTGAGAGGTCTGGACGCCGCTTCCCTCAGTTTCTTGGCATCAAACTTGGGGCTGAAGAGCAGGATGGGGAGCCGATGGGCGAAGGCCGGGATCTCCTTGGACTCGTCCTTTGCCCCCTCCTCGTTCTTCTCCTCCTCGCTCTTGTTGAGCTCTATCTGGTGCATGATGTTTTCCTTGGTGGAGAACATTTGGAAGAGGACAGCGTTCCACATCATGGCTCCCTTCTGAGCGTCTTTGCTCGATGTGTCGCTGTCGCCGGCGGGGTCCCCCGGGGAAGGTTTGGCTTCAGCCACCACCTGCCCTCCTGCCTCCTCCTTCTTCCCTTCTGCCCCCTCGGGGAACTTGGGCTCCTCCTGCTCCACCACCATGTGCTTCTTGAGGCGGGACCATCCGCTCAGTTGGGATTTCAATCCCTTCGGTTTCCCGAGGGCTTTGAGCAGAACCTGCGCCGCCGGGGCTGAGTCAGACGCTTCCTGGCGCTCTGGTTTGGCGGCAGGAGAGGAGGGCGGGTTCTCCTCTTCTCCTTTGATCTTAGGTGTTGGGTCAGCAGAAGCCTCAGCAGGGGGGCCCGGCGCTGAGCCTTCTGGTGTTGAAGGGACGCCTGGCTTTGGTTCCTGGGTCCTGGAGACCCCGAAAACCCCTGCCAACGCTTTCTGAGCTGAGGACTTAGTTTTTGTCTCCAGTGAAACAGCTGGAGCTTCTTTTGTTTGTTTCTGAAGAACTTTGTCTTCGGTTTTACTTGCTGAGGTGACGACGGAAGAATGCTTGGCTTGATTCTCCGGTTTGGTGACCTCAGGACTTATCTTCTTCACAGGAGTTTGGACTTCTGCTTTGTCTGCTGTCGTTGGTACGGTGGTTGCGGTGTCCTGTAACACAGTTCTTGCAGACGCTGTCGTGACAATGGCGGGTGAGGCCTGGTGTGATGAGGCTGGTTCTGGGGTGTCTGACGCTTGGGAAACAACGATAGTTGGAATCCGGAGAGCCGGCGGTCTGGAAGACACTACCTTCTCTGCCTTCGGTTCTCCACCTCCAGACACCTCAGCCGCCACAACCTTTGGTGTTACAGAAGGTTCTAGGGTTGCTGATTCAGTTTTCATGGACGTTACGTTTGCGGTCTGAGGCTCTTCTTGAGTGGACTTTGTGGCCCCAGATAAACCGAATGCTGGAGAGTAGCACTGGATCCCACCGTGAGCAACGTACTCGGCTGGTGTCAGGCCCCGGTACCCAGACCTGGACCCCCCATGGGTGGGCGTCTTGGGTCTCTGAGCTCCGTATGAAGTCCTTGGGGGCCCTGGTCTGGGGAACCCAGGTGCTGTCCTTGCGAGGGGAGCCCCCTGGGTGCTGGGGGGGCCCTGGGTGCTGGGGGGCCCCTGGGTGCTGGGGGGCCCCTGGGTGCTGGGGGGGCCCTGGGTGCTGGGAGGGCCCTGGGTGCTGTGTGGCCCCTGGGTGCTGTGTGGCCCCTGGGTGCTATGAGGCCTCTGGGTGCTGGGGGGGGCCTGGGTGCTGTGTGGCCCCTGGGTGCTGTGTGGCCCCTGGGTGCTGGGGGGCCCCTGGGTGCTATGAGGCCTCTGGGTGCTGGGGAGGCTCTGGGTGGTGGGGGGGCCCTGGGTGGTGGGGGGGCCCTGGGTGGGCCCTGGGTGAGAAGGGGTTTGGGGGCCCGCTGATTTTGGGGCTTCATATGAAGGTGTTTTCGGCCTCGGGGAACCAGAGGAAGTGATCTGTGGTTGTGACGGTGCTGAAGGCAGAGTTTGAAGCGTTGGATAACTCAGTGGTGCAGCAGGGATCTCCTGTTCTGCTTTCACAGCAACAGAAGGCTCAGACTTTGGTTTTGAAACTTCTATGGTTGGCGCTACTGGCGTGATGTTTGAAAAGATGTCCCCATTTGAAGTCAAAGCGTCCTTTGTCTTGACACTTTGTGCAGTGGACAAACCCATCATCGGGGCAGCTGTTGGAGTCTTCCTCTCTGACTCCACTGGGATCGGTGACACACAAAATAAAAGAGGATTGGTTCTTGATAT
>NW_028178240.1:0-27500 GCF_964030765.1 Micromesistius poutassou | reverse complement strand
GTCTCTACCCCCTGGGTCTCTACCCCCTGGGTCTCTACCCCCCTGGGTCTCTACCTGGGTCTCTACTGGGTCTCTACCTGGGTCTCTACCTGGGTCTCTACTGGGTCTCTACTGGGTCTCTACCCCCTGGGTCTCTACCCCCTGGGTCTCTATCTGGGTCTCTACCCCCTGGGTCTCTATCTGGGTCTCTACCTGGGTCTCTACCTGGGTCTCTATCCTTGTTTCCCTGAGCCTGTGTTTGTATTTACAGTTCTGTGTCTGCGATTGGATGAGTGAAGTCCTACCAAAGTTGCCAACTTCATGAGCCTGTGGAGATGATGGTGGTACAGACGTGTGGGCTCCTCCTGAACAGGTCTGTCTTTAATGAGGTGGAAACCGAGGAAGGACCAAGCCTCTGGTGTAGTGTGACATGTTTGGAGCTGTGGCGCCGAGGTCGAGACCCACCGTGTTCTGAGGTTCTGAAGTCGAGACCCACCGTGTTCTGAGGTTCTGAGGTCGAGACCCACCGTGTTCTGAGGTCGAGACCCACCGTGTTCTGAGGTCGAGACCCACCGTGTTCTGAGGTCGAGACCCACCGTGTTCTGAGGTTCTGAGGTCGAGACCCACCGTGTTCTGAGGTTCTGAGGTCGAGACCCACCGTGTTCTGAGGTTCTGAGGTCGAGACCCACCGTGTTCTGAGGTTCTGAGGTCGAGACCCACCGTGTTCTGAGGTCGAGACCCACCGTGTTCTGAGGTTCTGAGGTCGAGACCCACCGTGTTCTGAGGTCGAGACCCACCGTGTTCTGAGGTCGAGACCCACCGTGTTCTGAGGTAGAGACCCACCGTGTTCTGAAGTAGAGACCCAGTGTGTTCTGAGGTTCTGAAGTCGAGACCCACCGTGTTCTGAGGTAGAGACCCAGTGTGTTCTGAAGTTCTGAGGTCGAGACCCAACAGTTTTTGAGGTTCTGAGGTTGAGACCCACGTGTTCTGAGGTCAAGACCCACCATGTTCTGAGGTTCTGCAGTGTTTCCATCAGTTCTAGGGGGGGGGTTAGGGTGTTGGACCCCAAGCCAAATGTTCTGGGTACAATCCACAATGACCTCGGCCTAACCTATGGGCATCCTAGGGCAAGATGACCCCTTACCCCTACCTGCTCCTTAATGACCTGTCTCTGTACTGTCTAACCCCTACCTGCTCCTTAATGACCTGTCTCTGTACTGTCTAACCCCTACCTGCTCCTTAATGACCTGTCTCTGTACTGTCTAACCCCTACCTGCTCCTTAATGACCTGTCTCTGTACTGTCTAACCCCTACCTGCTCCTTAATGACCTGTCTCTGTACTGTCTAACCCCTACCTGCTCCTTAATGACCTGTCTCTGTACTGTCTAACCCCTACCTGCTCCTTAATGACCTGTCTCTGTACTGTCTAACCCCTACCTGCTCCTTAATGACCTGTCTCTGTACTGTCTAACCCCTACCTGCTCCTTAATGACCTGTCTCTGTACTGTCTAACCCCTACCTGCTCCTTAATGACCTGTCTCTGTACTGTCTAACCCCTACCTGCTCCTTAATGACCTGTCTCTGTACTGTCTAACCCCTACCTGCTCCTTAATGACCTGTCTCTGTACTGTCTAACCCCTACCTGCTCCTTAATGACCTGTCTCTGTACTGTCTAACCCCTACCTGCTCCTTAATGACCTGTCTCTGTACTGTCTAACCCCTACCTGCTCCTTAATGACCTGTCTCTGTACTGTCTAACCCCTACCTGCTCCTTTAGTGACATGTATCTGAAATCAATAAATGGTCATTGTAATAATGTGCTCAGATCATATCTCAACACCCTGCTTTTCAGGCTTATTGATCAATGTGGAGGTGATCCATGAACCAATCACCTAAAGATCACATGATAACACGACTGGGGAGGCCGATGTTTATGATATCAAATCCATGCCGCACCGTTGAGACTGAGTGCAGCTCAGTTCATACGTTCATCTCCTCGGGGGTCTGACTCAGGACCCCCCGCCGTCGCGCTGGTCCAGGTGGCTCCAGGCGGTACCAGGAGGTGGTACCAGGGTGTTGGACCGTGGTCCTGCCAGGCCGTACGCTCCTCGTCTGGTTCCTCGTCAGGTTCCTCTACTCTTCACCTGAAACTCCATCTGGCGGGTGTGTGTGACGCCGCCCTGCGGCCTGCTGAATTCTGCTGGCCTAATGCAGAAGCAGAAATAGCAACGGGTCAGCCTGAAGACCCCTCCCCTCTCCCGGCCAGCTGTCTATCTCCTTATTGAGGGACCCCGGTCTGCCTCACCCACCCCCAGCACCCTAGCCTTACAGACCTTCCTTGGCCAATGGGAAGCCAGGCCCCATGCCCCTAGCGGCTCCTTGGCCAATGGGGAGGCCGGATGGATCAGATGTCAGTATAACAGAAGGACATAATCAGCCCGGTAAGTTTGCAGAACCTTACAGCCAGTCTGGGCCAACTGAGAGCTCACTTCTTTCAGCTTTTCTGAGGTAAGAGAGAGTGTGCGTGTGTGTGAGTGTGTAGTGAGTGCTCGCTAGGTAACTGATTACAGGTGTAGGGTTCAGTGTCCTAAACCCACCCCCAGCCCACACTGGGCTGAGTCCATAGCGGTGCAGCATGAGAACAAAGGAGTCTGTAGACACCTCTGCTGTCTTCTGCTGGGTGTAGGGTCAAGGCTGGCTTAGGTGACAATGTGTCTCTTGGGCTTTGCTGGTCAGAGAGAAGAGGGGTTGATGTTTATCTGGTCTGGTCCAGACAAATTGTTGTGTAGAGGCTGAGAGGTTCCACATAACAGTGGATTTACAAACCATTCAGAGCTTATGCTGTGATGACAGTAGGGCTGATGGTTAGATTAATACGCTATGCAACCCTTGCAATAACCTCAGCTGTTTTTCAAAACGTGATTGGTGGTTTAAGTGTTTTGTGATTTTCCCATATTGTTGGAGTGTTATTTGATGTATCTTTGGATGTTTTTGGACATGTTGTTTCTTGAAGCCAAGCTGTAAATGGGTGAGGTATGGTGGCACCTTGAGGGAGGCATGCCTTGAGGATAAACAGCTATACACTCTGGGGATGGGACTCCCTGGACTTAGCACTGCTGCATTACACATAGCTTACATTGTTTACTCATCCAGCCACGTCCCATACCAAAGCCCTCCGCATCCAGAGTCAAGTAGAGAGTGGAGGAAACACTTAGCAAAAGAGGTTTGAATAACAATGACCAGGAACCATCTTGTAGGTCCATCTCCACCAAGTAACAGTGTTTTGATAGTGTTGATTCACCAAGTGGTTCACTGGTAGCTGAGTCGGGGAACCCAGAGAAACCAGGGTTCAGGAGAGGAGCCTCCAGATAAGGAGAGGAGGTTCTATTCCAAGAGAAAGGAGTGGATCTGTAACAGATCTTCTGAAACCCGAAGCTGGCCTGTGGCTGGCTCTGAAGCCCACAGCTGTCTGCTCTGAAATAGTGGAGGAGTGAGGGACCCTCCAGAGGGACCCCGGTAATGAGATCTGCTGCTAATGGGAGATTAAACCATCTCTATTTATCTCTTGTTTATCTCTGGCCCTGCCCCACAAACCTTCAGAACACATCATCCATTTGAACGGGTTCTCCGTTGATGCCAAATGAAGGAATCAATCTGGTGTAGCCCCACTCATCAACCCAGTCCAAACAGACTAGCCTGCTATGGAAGCCCTTGGAGCAGCATGCTATGAATGACATCAGCTGCTGAAGGACTCATTGAAGCCGAGGCGTCTAAAGATATGCACCTTAGTGCCGGCCTGGAGGTTGAGCTCGCACAGCAGCAGCGCGGGAGGGCTGTCCTTTTACAGGCTCCCGGCCGCACGCCCCCCGCCCATTGGTGGAGGAGGGCGGTTAGCTCCATGCTATGTTTGGATGCCTTCTCGTTTATCAGCCGAGACGCACATTCAAGACGTGGCTCACGTTTCACACCATTCAAGCTAATTATAAACCGAGACGTTGAGTCCACCAGATGATCCCACACCTCTCCCCGAGGTGGCCGGCAGGACGTGTGGAGGCGTTGGGCCAGCACTGAGTCTGATTTCCAGAGGGATGTGTTCTAGCTGAAGTATGTCCGGTTTAAGTCACGACTTCCTCCAAATGAAGAAGGGTTAGAGCAGCAGTGAGAATGAGCACCTTGGTGTTTGGGTTTAATGAGTGGTATGTCGGCAGTGGGGGGTGGGGCTGGGGTATTTAAGACCCCTGTAATTGAACCCTGGTCTATAAATACCAGGTCAACACTATACTCTTCCTTCCCCAGGTCTATAAGTCCACTGTCACCATGTCTGACACTGAAGATGTGTAAGTACCACCAGCCATTCCCACTTAGCACATCTGCTTATTTTATTAATTTGCTCATTTTTGACATTGTCTAATTATCTCCTCTATTTCTGTATGTCTCCCCCCCCCCCCCCCCTCTCTCTCTCTCTCTCTCTCTCTCTCTCTCTCTCTCTCTCTCTCCTCCCCCTGCAGTGATCAGGTCGAGGGTAAGTTACAACCATATCATCTTCTTTAGTCCAAAACCCTAAAGCGGTCCATGTGTCTCCCTGAAGAGCCTGAGTCTCCGTACTTCCTTGATAAACGTCGTCCTTCCTCCTGTATGTGCGCCCTCACTCGGTTCAGTGGATCATTGTATGATGGATGAATATTGTTTCGCCGGTATCTTTGCTTTATGCTGGAGACTCATGTGATGCGACACTGCCTCTGCTGTCCTGAATGTGGAGGCAGCTTCTCGTTGCACAGCTGCAGGCGTACGTGTTGACCACCGAGCAGGGTGTGGTGGCTCTTCTGGAGATCAGGGCTTTGCTCTCAGGGGACAATCAGGGGAACTGAGAGGGAAAGCCGTCTTCCAGCAGGAACCTGCTGGTTTGCCAACAGAGCCTGCAGCTCTGCATGGGGCTTCCAGGGGTCCGGTTCTCCTCAGCCCGACGTGGAGAGAGCCCCCGTCGGGCTGAGCAGAACTGAACCGATGCCTTGCATGGATCCCCTCTGCCCCCCACCCCTGGGGAGCAGACGGGATCTGTCTCATAACCCTATTTCACTCCTTTCTCTTTCTCGGGTGAAAAAAAGAAGAATACGATGGTAAGACTAAGATTCAGACTAGATATTAAAAAAAGGGGGTTATGTTTCAATCGTACTAATCTGTGTGTTGGGTGTCAGTAGCATGCTCGATAACCCAGCCCCTCCACAGCCCTCGCCCCCCCGTCCACAGAGAAGAGCGTAGCGCCGGTCAGGTCCTTGGGGTGGTCAGCGGTGTGACCCACGCCCTGGTCTCCTCCCACAGGGGGCTCGGCTCTCTGCAGAGAACCACTTAACCCATGTGGACTGTTCTCTTCTTCCTCTTAACCCTGCTCCTCTCTCACCGCCTCATAGCCGTAGTGTCACCCCCTAGTGGTCATCTCCTCAGACCCCCTCCGCCACCGCCATCCAACCCCTTCACCTCTCATCTGCTCCCCCTCCTCCTCCCCCTCCTCCCCCTCCTCCCCCTCCTCCTCCCCCTCCTCCATGCCTCCCCCCCCCCCCGTCCTGCCCTGCATGCCGTGTAGCCGTGGAGGAGGAGGTAGTTCAGGAGGTAGAGGTGGCCCCGGAGGCGGGCCCCGAGCCAGAACCAGAGCCTGAAGCGGAACCAGAGCCAGAGCCAGAGCCAGAACCAGTGGTAGAACCAGAGCCAGAACCAGAACCAGAAGCAGAAGCAGAAGCCGAGGAGCTTGAAGGTATGTCAGAGCTCTTTCATCCTGAACTTGGCAGTGTGATCCATCAGACAGACAGACAGATCCCACTGGTCCCAGCCCACATGACCCAACCAATCACAGTAGACGTGCTACCTTCAACTCCACCACATCGCCCCCCACTGCTGCTTCTACCCAGCATGAGCGCCCCCTGCTGGGGGGGCGCAGGCTGCTGCTGCAGGAGGAGGTGCAGCCCCTGAGCTCCACTGGCAACGCAGCCTTAGCTCTCTGATTGGAGAACATCCTAGAAGCCAAACCGCTGTAATGCGACACCTAGCCTCCCTTCTGCCACGCCTAGCTTCTACCAGGCCTCGACTGGAATCTAATATTTACATTACATTGAGAGGTTTGATACAGCTGGCTTTCATAAGCTGTATCCAAACCCATTTGGATGCAGCTTTATTCTCTGTTTTATATCTGATACTGTCCACTTCAGAGTATAACAACAGAGAACCGCTTTTTGGCATTGAGACTGCATGTAAGATTATTATATTACATAATATATTTGATAAAGTAAATAAGTAAATATATGTGTGTTTATATATGGGTATATATATGTACATATATATGTGTATATACATATATATATACATACATATATATATATATATGTATATGCACATATCTATACACACATCTATATATATGTATGTGTATATATATATGTTTGTATGTATATGTGTATATATATATGTGTATGTATATATATATATATATATTTGTATGTTTGTATGTATATATATGTATATATGTATATACATATGTATATATGTACGTTCTAGTCCTGTCTAGTCATTAGACCTGAGACTGACTCCAGTCAGGGTATTGGAGACGCATGCTATAGTTTATCCATCAAACTCCAAATCAAATCATTGAATCTCTTGGTGTCTCCTGTAGAGGCCCTGCATGGCTTCTATCACGTCTGAGGACATGAACGCCTCACGTCTCATGTCCCCTTCAGGATAGAGCTATGTCATCTGCAACAGTGGTCTGTACGCCCGACGCCGGCCAGGGGTCGGGCGTACAGACCACACGCTCTGCTTCCATCGCTAATGCTCTTCATTTTTGCTCTTTTGTCTTGGATGCTTGCTGCATGCAGATGCCACTGGAGAGGAAGGTATGTCCAGAGACTTGTTAGACATGTGGTTCTGCTGTAGACCTGTTAGACATGTGTAAGACGTGTGGTTCTGCTGTAGACCTGTTAGACATGTGTAAGACGTGTGGTTCTGCTGTGGACCTGTTAGACATGTGTTAGACGTGGGGGGCTGCTGTGGACCTGTTAGACATGTGTTAGACGTGGGGGGCTGGGGTTAGGGGCTCCAGGGTGTACCATGTGGTGGAGGTCTGCTCTACTGCTCTGTGCTGATCCAAGGCCCACTGGACCACTGCCCAATTGGCTTTTACACAAATCTTACTTCATGAAAGACCAATTACTGTCAAAAAGCAAAGGATGAAAGAATCTGACATGCTAACGTGCTTTAGCGCTAGCGTTCCATCCCCATCGTTAGCATGCTTCGCATGGTGTTTACATCTCTCGCAAACCACCACCAGCATTGTGTCCTGCTTGGTTCAAACGGTTTTGGGTCAAGCCAAAGCATACGAACAACTCTACAGATGTTACGACACATCAACATCTGTCCACACTCTTCACACTGTTCCACTCATCTAGTTTCTAGAAGAATCATGTCCATGTTTTAGGTGTACGTCCTTCTTTTAGACACTAACTTTAATGCTAATAATGACTAATAACTAAGAAGACTAGTAGTATAATAAAGCATCTTCTGATCACCATAAACCATGTATTCATGTGGAACTAGTTTAACAGCATCTAACTTTTCTAACTCGAAGTTGAAGACAAATCAACTGTAGACATTTTTTATTTTACCAATCATTTCCACATTTTTAATTAATTGGTTTAAGAAAAATTGATTTTAAACCCATTAATGCCTGAGACATCTTTGCTTGAGTAACACTATGGATGAATGAATAGAGCTTCTTCTTAAAACAAGACATCTAACCCAACACTCTAACGAGGTCACCTGTACTTGTTCCCTCTTCGCTTATGGACACACAGACGAGAAGCCAAAGTTCAAGTAAGTCCTCCTCTCCTCCATTTTTACGATATCAAATCATTTGTGGAGCATTGGCTGTGATTACGAGCCTGTGGTACCCGTCCTGCGCCTAGAGACCGACGCTAACATGTCTTCCCTCTTGTAGGCCTAGCGCACCCAAGATTCCCGATGGTGAGAAAGTGGACTTTGACGTAAGTTTGATCTGAGTCATCGTGTGTTTTGGCTCTTTTGGGTTGTTTACAAGGCCATGTCTGGTGGTGTATGGGGACCGTATGTTAACATGTGGTGTATGGGGACCGTATGTTAACATGTGGTGTATGGGGACCGTATGTTAACATGTGGTGTATGGGGACCGTATGTTAACATGTGGTGTATGGGGACCGTGTATTAACATGTGGTGTATGGGGACCGTGTGTTAACATGTGGTGTATGGGGACCGTATGTTAACATGTGGTGTATGGGGACCGTATGTTAACATGTGGTGTATGGGGACCGTATGTTAACATGTGGTGTATGGGGACCGTGTATTAACATATGGTGTGGTGGTGTATGGGGACCGTATGTTAACATGTGGTGTATGGGGACCGTGTATTAACATATGGTGTGGTGGTGTATGGGGACCGTATGTTAACATGTGGTGTATGGGGACAGTATGTTAACATGTGGTGTATGGGGACCGTGTGTTAACATGTGGTGTATGGGGACCGTGTATTAACATATGGTGTGGTGGTGTATGGGGACCGTGTGTTAACATGTGGTGTATGGGGACCGTGTGTTAACATGTGGTGTATGGGGACCGTGTGTTAACATGTGGTGTGGTGGTGGCTCTGCAGGACATCCAGAAGAAGCGTCAGAACAAGGATCTGTCAGAGCTCCAGGGCCTGATCGATGCTCACTTTGAGGGCAGGAAGAAGGAGGAGGAGGAGCTGATTGCCCTCAAGGAGAGAATTGTGAGACATGGCACACGCTCACAGGGTGGCTGTTTCACACACACTGCCTTCATGTTGACATGTGAACACGTTGATGTGTGTGTGTCTTAGACCTGTATGTTGGTGTGTATTCTAACCATGTGTGTGTGTGTGTGTGTGTGTGTGCAGGAGAAACGTAGGGCTGAGAGAGCCGAGCAGCTGAGGATCCGCGCTGAGAAGGACAAGGAGCGCCAGGCCAGACGCGAGGTCTGCACCTCCCGCCGCGCACAGCCACGCACCTCCTCGCCACTCCCCACCTCCTCCCCTAAATACATGTGTGTGTGTGTGTGTGTGTGTGTGTGTGTGTGTGTGTGTGTGTGTGTGTGTGTGTGTTTCCCTGTGTGTGTGAGCAGGAGGAGAGGCTGAAGAGGGAGGAGGCTGATGCCAAGAAAAAGATGGAAGAGGATGCAAAGAAGAAGTCGGCTCTGTCCAACATGGGCTCCAACTACAGCAGTCATCTGCAGAAGGTAGGGACGGCCATAACACTATACACACACACTATACACACACACTATACACACACACACACACACACTATACACACTGACGCTACAGCAGCCACCTGCAGAGAGTAGGACCATCCCATGATAACACATACACACCCTGTATACACACACAATGCACACACACTATACACACACCTTATACACACTATGTACACTATACATACCATGCACACATCACGCACATACTAATCCCCCGCCCCCCCCCCCCCCCCCCCCCAGGCTGACCAGAAGAGGGGAGGAGGAAAGAAGGAAACAGAGAGAGAGAAGAAGAAGAAGATTCTGGCTGGAAGACGCAAGGCTCTGAACATTGACCACCTCAACGAGGATAAGCTCAAGTAAACATGACACTTAGCACGACGTGTTACGATCGAGCTCCTCTCGGATACGCTCTCCACATGTGTTACCGTCTAGATAGCCAGCTAGTCGAGCTGTCTATCTGTCTAGCTGTCCATGGGTGGTGGTTGTAGCGCGTCACCACCACCAGGTGGTGCTGCCGCGCTACACCCACCAGCACCACCTGGTGGTGACGCGCTGAACTGTCTCCTCCCCAGGGATAAGATCAACGAGCTCCATGAATGGATGAGCACACTGGAGTCTGAGAAGTTCGACCACATGGAGAGACTGAAGAGGCAGAAGTATGAGGTGAGTATCAACCTGTCTGTCTGTCTCTCTCTCTAACTCCCCCTGTCTCTCTCTCTCGCTCTGTCTGTCTGTCTGTCTCTCTGTCTGCCTGTCTGTCTGTCTGTCTGTCTCTCTGTCTGTCTGTCTGTCTGCCTGTCTCTCTGTCTGCCTGTCTGTCTGTCTCTCTGTCTGCCTGTCTGTCTGTCTCTGTCTCTCTGTCTGTCTGTCTGTCTGTCTGCCTGTCTCTCTGTCTGCCTGTCTGTCTGTCTCTCTGTCTGTCTCTCTGTCTGCCTGTCTGTCTGTCTCTCTGTCTGTCTGCCTGTCTCTCTGTCTGTCTGCCTGTCTGTCTGTCTCTCTGTCTGTCTGCCTGTCTCTCTGTCTGTCTGTCTGTCTGTCTGCCTGTCTCTCTGTCTGCCTGTCTCTCTGTCTGCCTGTCTCTCTGTCTCTCTGTCTCTCTGTCTGTCTACCTAATGTCTTTCTAATGTTCCCTTACTTCAGATGTTAAAGGTTCTGCAGGATTATCGTTTCTCCTATTCTATGATACCAGACTCAGGTTTATTTTATATTTGATATTACGTTTTGCATCCTCTGTACCGATCAATGAGGACGTTAACAAATAACTGATAAATACATGTTGGATATATCCAACACATATCTTCATCATGTCCGCGTACATCCAACATATACTGTTGAGTTGTCAGGTAACCCTGGAACATACAAACTTACCCCTCAAATAGTCCCTATGTCCCCTAGTCCCTTAATACTGAGAACGTTCCAGAACGTCCACACATCCGCGTTACGTAGCCGCCAGTAGCACCGTAGCACCGAGCTAGCGGCCTCCCTCCCGCGGGGAGAGGCGAGGGGGGTGGGACTGAGATGTGAACCCAGTCTGACCTCTGATCTCCAGGTCACAACTCTGCGTAAGAGAGTGGAGGAGCTCAGTAAATTGTAAGTAACGTTGAGATCAGGTGTTTGAAGGCTGCATGGCCTGCTGAGCGCCTGGCATGGACAGACTAGAGCCCGGTAAGAACGTCAGGGGAGCATTGGCTCAGAGAGCTCCACATAGGGTGGTGTTAGGACCCCACCAGGGAGGAGACCCTCCTGGTCTAGGGGCTCAGCTCTTAAACTAGTCGGCGTGTCCAGGTAAGTTCCTCGTCCCTGGGCGCAGTGGACCCTGAGCCCGGCGGGCGTGGCGGGGCGGAGGAGCAGGTGAGGTCGTCTCAGAGTCTTGTGTCCGGTGTTAAACGGGTTGCTGTGTGCTCACTTCTAGGTGCTCAACCTCAGGAATCGCATCGATCAGTTGCAGAAATAGTAAGTACTGGGGCTCCAGCCCCTGAGCCTCGACCAGGACACCCTTAGCGCATGGTCCTCAGCCCTCGGAGGCCGTTGATCACATGATCAACGATGGTACAGAGACCATGATCCCATGGACGGGGTCCCTGATGACGATGACGAGGCCATGAGGGTGTAGAACATGGCCCTCTCCTCACAGACCCCTCGGTCCGCTCTCTCCCGTGGAACTCCTTTCAGAAGATGTTGTCCACCGATGACGCGCGTCACGAACTCAACACGCTCCAGAAGAGCCATGCTGTGATGGGCATGGCTCCTGGAGGCGCTGCGTGTTGCGTTCTTGCGTTCGTGTTGCGTTCATGTCACATGGAGACACGGGTTGAGCAGGGTGAGCTCTGGAGGCCGACAGACCAAACGATGGTTCCCAGAGCAGGAGGGCTCCAGACCAGACGGTCATGACCCTCGATCACCCTGGTCTCCTCGTGGTCTTTATGCTGCCATTGAACCTGTGTTGGCTCCTGAACCATAACATCTCCTTCTACTATCACCCCAGATGTTATACTATCTACAGACGTATGGATAGTACTATCTAGCACGGCTGTGTGTCTGGTTTTCACCAACACCATTCTGCAGAGTACAGAGTACATTATATTGCAAGCACAGATGTGTTGACATCGGTCTCGATATAATGACCACCAGCGAGGCATACAGTGGTGGGGGGACGTGAACTTGTGGTTCGTTGTGTAAACTGTGTTTGTGCGCTCCATCCCAAGTCCGGTTCCTCCAGGTAAGTTCAGCATGTCCGGGTGGCTTTTGTGAGGTGATTTGTGTGTTTATTTGTCGTCTCTACATTCAACGGCTCGTAAACATTTATTAACCTTAAGGTTAATAAAAGCTTAAATCAAACTGTGATCAAGAAGCAGAATCACAGGCAGCAGGTTGCTGGTTTAAATCCCCTGCCCTAGGGGTTGAAGGCATGCTGCATGCTCTAAACTCATTTCCTGTTCAAATTTACCTTTTGCTGTTCAGTGGTGTGGCTCAAACAATACTGTGTTTTTACAAATGTACTAGAATCAAAGGGCCAAACAATACCGGGTTGGTACAATGTAGGGCCATAGAATACTACGCTAGTACCATTACTAGAATTGTAGTACTTGAGAGTGCTAGTAAGAGCATAGTAGGAGCATAGAATACTTTAGCAGTACTATTGTAGGCCTACTAGTATCAAAGAGCCTTAGAATACTGTGGTAGTACTCAGACTAGCCTCCTAGGGCCATATACTGTAATCTAGACTATTGAAAAGAGCAAAGTTAACTTTATACTCAATGAGGCCTAAGCAAGGATCAGGGTGGTCTAGTGGAGGGTAGAGGTGGTCTAGTGGAGGGTAGAGGTGGTCTAGTGAAGGGTAGAGGTGGTCTAGCGGAGGGTAGAGGTGGTCTAGTGGAGGGTAGAGGTGGTCTAGTGGTCTAGTGGAGGGTAGAGGTGGTCTAGTGGAGGGTAGAGGTGGTCTAGTGGTCTAGTGGAGGGTCGAGGTGGTCTAGTGGAGGGTAGAGGTGGTCTAGTGGTCTAGTGGAGGGTAGAGGTGGTCTAGTGGAGGGTAGAGGTGGTCTAGTGGTCTAGTGGAGGGTAGAGGTGGTCTAGTGGAGGGTAGAGGTGGTCTAGTGGAGGGTAGAGGTGGTCTAGTGGAGGGTCGAGGTGGTCTAGTGGTCTAGTGGAGGGTAGAGGTGGTCTAGTGGAGGGTAGAGGTGGTCTAGTGGAGGGTAGAGGTGGTCTAGTGGTCTAGTGGAGGGTAGAGGTGGTCTAGTGGAGGGTAGAGGTGGTCTAGTGGAGGGTCGAGGTGGTCTAGTGGTCTAGTGGAGGGTCGAGGTGGTCTAGTGGAGGGTAGAGGTGGTCTAGCGGAGGGTAGAGGTGGTCTAGCGGAGGGTAGAGGTGGTCTAGCGGAGGGTAGAGGTGGTCTAGCGGAGGCTAGAGGTGGTCTAGTGGTCTAGTGGAGGGTCGAGGTGGTCTAGCGGAGGGTCGAGGTGGTCTAGTGGAGGGTCGAGGTGGTCTAGTGGAGGGTAGAGGTGGTCTAGTGGAGGGTAGAGGTGGTCTAGTGGTCTAGTGGAGGGTAGAGGTGGTCTAGTGGTCTAGTGGAGGGTAGAGGTGGTCTAGTGGAGGGTTGAGGTGGTCTAGTGGTCTAGTGGAGGGTAGAGGTGGTCTAGTGGTCTAGTGGAGGGTTGAGGTGGTCTAGTGGTCTAGTGGAGGGTAGAGGTGGTCTAGCGGAGGGTAGAGGTGGTCTAGTGGTCTAGTGGAGGGTAGAGGTGGTCTAGTGGAGGGTTGAGGTGGTCTAGTGGTCTAGTGGAGGGTAGAGGTGGTCTAGTGGAGGGTTGAGGTGGTCTAGTGGTCTAGTGGAGGGTAGAGGTGGTCCAGCGGTCTAGTGGAGGGTAGAGGTGGTCTAGTGGAGGGTAGAGGTGGTCTAGTGGTCTAGTGGAGGGTAGAGGTGGTCTAGTGGAGGGTTGAGGTGGTCTAGTGGTCTAGTGGAGGGTCGAGGTGGTCTAGTGGAGGGTAGAGGTGGTCTAGTGGTCTAGTGGAGGGTAGAGGTGGTCTAGTGGTCTAGTGGAGGGTAGAGGTGGTCTAGTGGAGGGTAGAGGTGGTCTAGTGGAGGGTAGAGGTGGTCTAGTGGAGGGTCGAGGTGGTCTAGTGGTCTAGTGGAGGATAGAGGTGGTCTAGTGGAGGGTAGAGGTGGTCTAGTGGAGGGTCGAGGTGGTCTAGTGGTCTAGTGGAGGATAGAGGTGGTCTAGTGGAGGGTAGAGGTGGTCTAGTGGAGGGTCGAGGTGGTCTAGCGGAGGGTAGAGGTGGTCTAGTGGTCTAGCGGAGGGTCGAGGTGGTCTAGCGGTCCCTGGAGGGTAGCGACAGGAACCTGACGTGTTTCCTGTGTTGTCGTGACATCACAGCAGCAAGAAGGGAGCTGCTGCCCGCCGCAGGAAGTAAGCTGGACGACCTCAGCTCAGAAGAACCCAGAGCGCGGCGCCCCCCGCGGACCCGTGGACGATGAGCGCCGCGCCGCGCGGTCTCCCGGCGCAGGTCCGGTCCGGCCCCTGCGCCGGGCGCCTCTGTTGTGGAGCTCGCTCCATCGCGCTTCCTGTTTGGTTCTCAGTATTTTTGTAAATAAAGTTTGACTCTTCAACCCATGTCTGTAGATCTGTAGTTCTTCAAAAAAAAATAAAAAATAAACTCACGTTTGTAGACTTTGACGTCATTTTAAAGTCGTAGCGCGCAGCTCCGAGCCGTTCTGCGCTACGGGGGGGGCGGTGTGGTGATGCCCGCTGCCATGGTTACCGGGACCATGGAAAGTTGACGTTTTCCCATGGATGAGGTGTCTGCATATGTCTGTGGCTGTGTTGACCTCTCGGTAGTTACTGTTGCTAGGACACTAGGCCCTAGCAACAGTAACCCCACTCTCATCAGACCCCTTCCATGTCCTGGGGCTCTGAACCAGACCAGGAGGACTTAAGCTGTGTTCAAAATCGTTCCCTATTCACTCACTCACTATTCCCTATATAGTGTTTATGATATAGTGAACTATATAGTGTTTATGATACAGTGAACTATATAGTGTTTATGATATAGTGAACTATACAGTGTTTATGATATAGTGAACTATATAGTGTTTATGATATAGTGAACTATATAGTGTTTATGATACAGTGAACTATATAGTGTTTATGATACAGTGAACTATACAGTGTTTATGATATAGTGAACTATGTAGTGTTTATGATATAGTGAACTATATAGTGTTTATGATGTAGTGAACTATATAGGGAACCAACAAACCAGAATTCGGACACTACGCTGGACATTTTCTAACGTCATTTGCGTCAGTAAATGCTCCCGCATTGCATTGTGGTCTACGGGAGTAACATGTAGGGAACATCGTATGTTCACGCATGTTGGGTATTATTAGTATCCACTGTAGTCACTCATAGTGAACGAAATTAACCACTGAGAATTTGAACAGCACTACAAAATGGCGAGCACCCTATCCATCTAGTGCACTGTATCCGTGATAGGAACCATTTGGAACACAGCTTTAGTCTCTAACACTGAAGAGTTACTCTTTTTACTGGGTAAACTTACCCAGACCGGTTGAGTCCGGCTGAAATCACCAGACTTTTCTCTACAGTGCAACTGTCTGTTGTTTGTGGCTGGCTCTACACTTATATATTTATTTACTAGTGTCACTATAAAACCCTTTCCTACTGGCCTTGCACATGAAACCATAGAATATCTTACATTAAATACATATTGGTTAATATCGCGATGTTTCATAACGAGGGGAAAGTGGAGCAGGAAAGGAGGCTTTAACTGGTTCTGTTTGTACTGACATAAATCACAAGCCTAATTATATTGTTTAGGGTAAAGAGTAAGTATCTGAATTAATGCCAAGTATCTGAATTTACTGTAAAGTATCTTTGGATCTAATCCGTAATGACTCCATTTCCCATGAGCCCTGTCGCCTCCCGTACTCCGCAGCAGGTGTTTTCGTTTGGGAGGGAAACGAGAGTTCATTCAGAAAGCTGCCCGGTGACGTGGTAAGTACAAACCGGCTGTTCAGAGTTATTATCGATGTTATTTCTGGGTTAAGTGTGTTACTTAGACCCTATGGTTAGACCGCGTGGATTTGGAAACTTGTAGCCTTTGAGAAGTATTGCGTAGCGTCCTTATTTGACTCTTTAGCGCTGAGAAGCAGTACACTGACGCGTCACGAGGGGGCGCCACTGCGCTGGTTTCTGAAGGCTCATATTTTTACTGTTCTTTTAAAAAAATATATTTTACAAATATTAAACTTTATATTATATAAATCTATATAATATGTCTATATATATTATTTTTATCAGTATGTGGCTCAGGACTTAAACACGTTTCAGTTTCTCTCCATAAAACAAGTTTAGACATACCCATAATAGTGTGTGTGTGTGTGTGTGTGTGTGTGTGTGTGTGTGTGTGTGTGTGTGTGTGTGTGTGTGTGTGTGTGTGTGTGTGTGTGTGTGTGTGTGTGTGTGTGTGTGAGAGATAATCTCACTATGCATTTAATTGCTAATTGCTTAATTTAGGTTCCTATCCTTTGGGCCTTCAGTTCAACAAATACTAAGTAATAATAATTTTAATAATAATAATAATTTTGTAAGTGTGATCTAGATGACGTTGAAGTTTCTTAACAACAGTAAATACATATTCCTTGAGAATAAAGACAATCTAAATACAAACAATCATGTTACAATATTTGAAACCTTAATTTGCATAAGACCCCAAATAGTTTTAAGCCAACATGGCGGTCAGCCTAGAACAAACTGCAACAGAAGTAAACTCAACTGATTTTGCATCCTCAGTACGTCCTGAGAAAGGAAAAAAGAATCCCATTAGGGGAAAGTTGAGAGAAATACCAAATATGTCCTATTCATACGCCTAGTCATTATTTTTCTCACGTGAATAGGGTAAAAAATGTAACATTTAGATATCACCATGAAAATGACTGAGTTTATTACTTACATCAAGACAAACAAAAAATATATTACACGTTTTTTTAAATTGTTTGTTAACATGGGCAAAAGGATGCATAATCTAATTATGTATGTACTAATTTGCATAAACACAACAGATTTATGCAGATTTATTTCAGACATTGGGTTAGCCAGGTGAAAATGTCTTGTTGACATCTTACAGTACAAGACTATAAAGGCAAACAAATGTCACCATAAGGGGCAGAGATTCAGTCATTCATTCAAGGTCCCCTCAACTGTCAATCAGCTGTCACTAGGCTGTCAGGTAAGGCAGGTTGTTTGATCCAGACCCTTTATTGGACCTACCTTTAGCCTCATGCGTTCTCCTTACCCTCGTCTCCTATTCTTCCCTCCTCCCCAGAAACAGCCCCAGTACCTCCAGCCCCAAACCCAGTCTCTGCACAATAATTAATAAAGGCTGGTTTACTTCTCCCTGCCTCTATGTTAATGCTCAGGGTTAGCCTGAATGGGTTCCATTCAGACCCTAACATTAAGTCTTGTAACTGTAAGATGTCAACAAGACATGTTCACCTGCTATACCCAATGTTTAGATCTGTTGTGGTATTTATGTTCACATTAGCACATACATATTTCGATTATGCGCTGTTTGCACATGTTAACAAACAATTTCAAAAAACTTGTAACGCATTTTTTGTTTGTCTTGAATCAACTCAGCGATTTTCATGGTGATATCTAAAGGTTAAAAAATGGACCATATTCACGTGAGTTCAGGAATGAGCAGGCGTGTGAATAGGATATATTTGGTATTTTAAAACGTTCCCCTAATGGGATTGTTCTGGGCTTTGTTTCCTTACTCAGGACATATTGAGGATACAACATCAGTTGAGTTTGCTTGTGTTTTTTTGTTTGACCATTTTTCATAAAATAACTAAAAGGGAGTGGCATCAGAGGCCTTATAATCAAAGACATGAACGCATTAATTAGTGAGTGACCTTGTAAGGGTGATATTATCCGGTAATAATAATCCATAGTTCATATTATGAAATTCTGACAAGTGGTTAAAAGTGTAGGCCTATATTTAATTGGTGGAAGTTATTGTTAGAGGATTCTACTTCAAATGTAACTATCTCAGTAAAAATAGGCAATTTCTTGAAACTGATTACAAGAGAGATTCAAATCTCCTTTGATAATATTGAATTACTAATATTAATAATGCATGAAATATATAATTACTACCCGTTTGTTTAATTCATTTATTAAAATATTATGTGATGTATTTTACCAGCGACCATATCGGGTAGCCTATCATTAGAACAATTAACAGTTTCATCAAATGTTTCTATATGTATGTGTATCAGTGCAAACGTCTGATTTTCTCGGCCTTTTAGAATATAAACATACTAATAATCACTTACCTTACCTCATAATAATAGCCTGGTTATAATAAGTCATCTTGTGGAGGCTTCGGTTTATAAATAAGTTATTTTATTAGTAATCACGTCGTCAAGTATAAATATAAAGTTGATCTCAAACAGCACGTCAAGACGTGGAACATTAAATACTTAAATAATATTAATACAAATGTTGACACAAATAATATAAAATAATGTGATAATAATAATAATAAAAGCCTAATAATGATGGTAATAATAATAACAATAACAATAATAATAATAATAACAATAATAATAATAATATTCGCTCCTTGTAGCAGAACTGCTCTTATCTACAACAATATGTACAGACGCGGCCCTCCGTGAACCGAGGAAATAAACGGTGGAGAGTTCGATACGAGCGGAGAGACCCGCACTCCCTCCGCTCTTGGTCCGACTCTGGTCCTCCAGGACTAGGGGCTCCCCGGACCCTCGGAGCCCCTCCGGTGGAAAGTCATTGTGTCGGGGGGTCGTTGGTTCGAGTCCGTTCATAAGGCCTGGTAAACAAGGCTGAGGTCGGGCCCGCGGCCGGGGGCTTGCGTGGGGCTCTCCCCGGGGCCGGGCGGCGGCGAGCAGGGCCCGGCCGCGGCGGCGGGGGCCTCGGTGGAGATCCTCTGGACGATGCTGGAGAGGCAGGCGAGGCTGGAGGCCACGGAGCCACGCGCCTTCAGCCGCGGAGCTGGAGGGGGGGGGGGGGGAGAGGGAGAGGCCGCGTTACGATACAGCCTTTAAAACTGGATAAAGGCCCCGTCTTACAATAGTTTAGTATTTAAATTAGTGCTTTATTTCTCTTCGTAAACTTGAAACAAACGTCTGTTTCGTAAACTCGAAACAAACTCAGCCTAAATGCCGTTCACTGTACAGGCCGGGGGTGTGATGAGGCCTCGCGGGTCTTACCGGCGGGTGGGTCGGTGAAGCCGCGGTCGTAAGTGGTCCTCCGGGCGGCCGGGACCTGGTACGACGGGCCGCTGAAATCCATCTGGACGGGGAACAGAACCGTTACTAATCCACTTCGTTAAAAAAACAAAAACCGTTCTGTTAGAAATCTGATTTTAAACCATTTAAGGCAATGCATGGTTTTAAGATGAGGACATTAAAACATTAAAACGTTTAAACACTAAAACCTTAAGACGCATAGGCCTAGATAAGATATTAAATCATCGAATCATTAAGACATTAAAACATTAAGACATGAAGACATTTCAGATAAATCTTATTTTATCAACATATTAAACCATTAAAACCTGACTCCTCGCCATGCCGTCGGGGTTATTAAACCAATAAACATTAAAACACTAAGACATTAAAATGTAAAACACGTTGTAAAGCACCAGACATTAAAACACTAATATTAAAACACGTTGTAAAGCACCAGACATTAAAACACTAAGACATTAAAACACGTTGTAAAGCACCAGACATTAAAACACTAAGACATTAAAATGTAAAACACGTTGTAAAGCACCAGCGCCTCACCATGCCGTCGGAGCAGTTGGAGCGGGGGCTGGAGCCCAGGTCGCTGGAGCCCAGGTCCGAGTCGTCCCCGCCGCTGTAGGGGCCCCCCCCCGCGGCCCCCCCGGGGTAGTAGTAGCAGCCCTCCTCGCCCGCCCCGGGGCCGCGCAGCAGCGACTGCAGCGACTCGATGTAGCTGATGGCGTTGCGGAGGATCTCCACCTTGGGCAGCCGCTGGGTGGGGTTGGACGACGTGCACCGCTTCAGGGTCTCGAACGCGTCGTTCACCTTGCCCAGCCGCCGCCGCTCGCGCATGGTGGCGGCCTTGCGCCGGTCCGCGCTCGTGGTCTTCCGCTTGCACGCCTTGCACGCCCACAGCAGACACCTGCCCGCGCCGTGGTGGCCCCCGGGGGCGCGCACGTGCCCGTCCCCGTCCCCGTCCCCGTCCTCGTCCTCGTCGTCGTCGTCCTCCTCTTCCTCGTGCTGCAGGTGGAGGAGGTGGTGTTGGTGGTGGTGTTGTTGTTGTTGTTGGTGGTGGTGGTGGTGGTGGTGGTGGCGGGAGGAGTCGTCGGGCTTCGCGAGGCCCACGTGCTGCGCCGGGGCGAGGCGCGGGTCCAGGTCGTCGAAGAAGTGCATGTCGCTGGTGTTGAAGCAGGGGTCGTCGTACAAGTCCTCCGCGGAGCCCACGGCGAAGGAGAGGTCCGACAGCTCCATGCTGGACTGGTGGAGGTGGGTGGAGGTGGAGGTGGGTGGAGGTCGGTTAATCTGGAAGAGACCGACCGGGCCGAGAAGATCCCGCTCAGTTGGAGACGAACCTGGATATGTTCACGGAGGTCTTGTAACGGGACGTCCTCTAAAATGTGACAGTTGTACGTTTTCAGAAGGTCGCTGGAAGTTAGAGACGGTCCCTAGGATTTAGAGCAGGTCCTCGGGGGATAGCGAAGGTTCCTAGGAGTTAGAGACGGTCCCTAGGAGTTAGAGCAGGTCCCTAGGATTTAGAGCAGGTCCTTAGGGGATAGCGAAGGTTCCTAGGAGTTAGACACGGTCCCTAGGAGTTAGAGAAGGTCCCTATGAGTTAGAGAAGGTCCCTAGGAGATAGAGAAGTTCCCTAGGAGTTGAGCGGAGGACCTCTGCTACTTGTTGCTGAAGTTGCCGCTCCGCGGGCTTTATAGCTTGACAGGAGAGGGGGCGTGGCTAGGTGATTGACAGCTGCCCCTGTTTGCTGGCCAATGGGCAGTAAGGAAGGGGGCACAGAGGAGGGGTTTACGACTTCACGGCAATTAGTGTACAATTACCCCCAATAGCGCTACACACTACACACACACTACACACCGCACACTACACACTAAGCAAAGTTAATGTCGAATTCAAATATTAAACAACGTAGTTGACATTAAGTCAGTGTTATGAGTCCAGATAATGGAGTTAGTTGGGTAGGCCTGTGGCACCATTCCGAAGGTTTAAATATCAGATTATTATGTAAGAGAGATAGAAAAATGCATAGTCCTTTAATAGGACTATGTGGATGAATAATGAATGAATGAAGAAATGTCCCACTGTTTCGTTTTAACGTCATTTGTAGGCCTAATGTATTAGTGAGTATCGTGTTGTGTTTCTATAGATGGATGCAGTAGGCCTACCTCTGGGTGTAGTTCCGCCGGCGGCCGCAGGTAGGCGCTACTGAGCCGACTCACTTAGTTTAAAGTCCAGACCGGAGTTTCGATTTTTGATTTTGTCAACAGTCGAAGCCCTAATGAAATGTATTCACATTCAATGTAGTTCGATTGAATATTCCTAATTCATTATGACAGTGAGTTTTAATGCAAACCTATGATGACAAAAGGCTTCGATCATCGTGTGATCAATGTCAACAAACACAAAACAAACAAAATAACATTAAGTGTAAAGATGAAACATTTAACAATTTAAATATTAGCAACACAAATAAAGTCAACTTATTCTGAACAATTTCAGTAAATTATTAAAATAATGTGAACATTTGAACGTAAGAATAATAAAGACCAGAGACAGACTGTTGTTCCAGACCACCCTCCTCCCCCTCCCCTCCTCCCTCTCCCCTCCTCCCTCTCCCCTCCTCCCTCCTCCTGCTGCAGCTGTCATCAGCCCCTCAGAGGAGAGGAGGAGAGGAGGAGGAGGAGAGGAGAGGGAAGGAGGGACGAGAGCAGAGGGGAGAGGAGAGAGGAGAGGGGAGGGACGAGAGGGGAGAGGAGAAGGAGAGAGAGGAGGAGGAGGGACGAGAGCAGAGGGGAGAGGAGGGGAGGAGAGGGAAGGAGGGACGAGAGGGGACGGAGAGGAGAGGGGAGGAGGAGGGACGAGAGCAGAGGAGAGGAGGAGGAGGAGAGGGGAGGAGGGACGAGAGCAGAAGAGAGGGGAGGAGGAGGAGAGGGGAGGAGGGACGAGAGCAGAGGAGAGAGGAGAGGGGAGGAGGGACGAGAGCAGAGGGGAGAGGAGGAGGAGGAGGAGAGGGGAGGAGGGACGAGAGAGGAGGAGGAGAAGGAGAGAGAGGAGGAGGAGGAGGGACGAGAGGGGAGAGGAGGAGAGGAGAAGGAGAGAGAGGAGGAGGAGAAGAGAGAGAGACACAAAGACAGAGGAGAGAGGAAAGGAGGAGGAGGAGGAGGAGGAGTTGAGAGAGGAGGAGAGGAAAGGAGGAGAGGAGAAGTTCATAGTTCAGACAATTTTCTTGTCTGGAGGAGCATAACACTTCTGAGAATCAAACCAGAAAGCTTTAATCTGCTTTACATTACATTAAATACTTATTGCATGGTTAATATTACATTGCATAATATATTACATTATATATACTTTATTACATGGTAAATATTACATTACATCATATATTACATTACATACTTGATCACTTGGTTAATATAACATTACATCATTACAATACATACTTTATTACATGGTTAATATTACATTACATAATATATTACATTACATACTTTATTACATGGTTAATATTACATTACATAATATTTTACATTGCATACTTTATTACATGGTTAATATGACATAATATATTACATTATATATACATTATTACATGGTTAATATATTACATTATACATTATTACATGGTTAATATTACATTCAATTATATATTACAATACATGGTTAATATTACATTCAATTATATATTACAATACATACTTTATTACATGCAAAATATTACATTACATACTTTATTACATGGTTAATATTACATAATATATTACATTATATATACATTATTACATGGTTAATATATTACATTATATATACATTATTACATGATTAATATTACATTCAATTATATATTACAATACATACTTTATTACATGCAAAATATTACAGTACATACTTTATTACATGGTTAATATTGCATAATATATTACATTATTACATGGTTAATATATTACATTATATATATACATTATTACATGGTTAATATTACATTCAATTATATATTACAATACATACTTTATTACATGCAAAATATTACAGTACATACTTTATTAGAGAGAGCGAGAGAGAGAGAGAGAGAGTGTGTGTGTCAGTGATGTCCTGCCTTGGGCCCAGTGTGTGTGTGTGTGTGTGTGTGTGTGTGTGTGTGTGTGTGTGTGTCACACCTGTTGTGCGCTGTTAGCCTCCTGACAACAGCAGCATTGTTCACTAAGTGCCGGGACACAGATTACCTTACACACACACGTGGGCAGCCACGCCATCGCGCACACACACAGTCCTCTGGCACGCGCGCACACGCATGAGAATGCTTATTAACACACGCGTGACATTGGCACACACACGCACACACACACGCCTGACATCAGTACACACACACACACACACACACGCCTGACATCAGTACACACACACACACACACACACACACGTGACGTTAACACATTAACACACACTCCTCGGGCGGTTGTCTTCCTGAAACATGGACACACTCTCCCACTTTGGGCGGAGGGTGGAGGAGGAGGGTGGAGGAGGAGGGTGCAGGACGGTGTAGTGGTGTTAGAGCCCCAGACAGAAGGTTCTGGGCGCGATGCCCACCGTCCGTACTCCTACACAATAGTTCTCTCTCTCTCTCTCTCTCTCTCTCTCTGTCTCTGTCTCTGTCTCTCTGTCTCTCCCTCCCTCTCTCTCTCTCTCTCTCTCTGTCTGTCTGTCTGTCTGTCTGTCTGTCTGTCTCTCTGTCTCTCTCTGTCTCTGTCTCTCTCTCTGTCTCTCTCTCTCCCTCTCTCTCTGTCTCTCTCCCACTCTCTCTCTCTCTCACATGCACACACATACACACTCATGCACGTGTGCACACACAGAAACACACACACACACAGTGCAGCTTGTCTAGGGCGATGAAGGTTTTATGGGCGACAGCTGAGAGCCTTCAGTTCTGTCACAGTGGAGAAAGCTAACAACTCGTAGCGCTCTAGCTAACAGCCTCTAGCTAACTAACAACTCGTAGCGCTCTATAGGGATGTCACAATACCAGAAATTTAGTAGTCGATACCAATACCAGTGAAATTCCACGATTCTCGATACCCAATTCGATACCACGGTCAAAAACAAAACAATAAACCCCATGTACTTTATTTATTAAAAACATTTAAACATTACAAAAAACAGTGGCACTGGCATGTAGCCTTCAAGTAATGAATAAAAATAAACCACTATTAACATTAGAAAAAAGAACAGTGGCATGTAGCGTTCAAGTAATAAAAAAATTAATAAAAATACGCGCTGAAAGCAGGCAGTCATGCAGCTATGCGGCTGGCGTTTACACTTGCGTGCATGGCGGGGTTTAAAACATAACTTCCAACCTAATATTAAGTAATATAACGCAGGTGGCAAGGCAGCCACAGGAGACGCCAACATTGTTTTCAACCACTCGGTACCGCGCCGGATTAATGACCAAGTTTTGAAAAGAAAAAGTATTTGAAGTGAATAAGCAACGCTGTTTTTGATTTGTTTATTTGGTTTTAAACGAATAGTTTTGGATGCATGCATCGGCTTTGAGTTGGTTTGTTTACTTTGAAATTGCATACGCTCGCAACACACACGCACACGCACATAGGGCCCATAGAGACATAGAGATATAGAGAGACATATAGAGACATAAAGAGACATAGAGATACAGAGAGATATAGAGACATATAGAGATATAGATAGACATACAGAGATATAGAGACATATAGAGAGACATACAGAGATATAGAGATACAGAGACATATAGAGATATAGATAGACATACAGAGATATAGAGAGACATACAGAGATATAGAGATACAGAGACATATAGAGATATAGATAGACATACAGAGATATGGAGAGACATGCAGAGATAGAGATACAGACATAAAAAGACATAGAGATTAAAAGAGATAGAGATATAGAGACACAGCGATATAGAGAGACATAAAGAGAAAGAGATATAGAGAGACATATGTAGATAGACATATAGAGAGACACAGAGATATAGAGAGACATATAGATAGAGAGAGACATATAGAGATTTCCTGAAGCCGTCCTCCTGCTCAGTGTAACGGTCAGTGGTGTTAGCGATGCTAATGTTGCCTTAGCATCATCTTTCCTGAGGACCAGAAGTAGTGGTAGTCAGTAGTCAGGGTGTGTGACTCCCAGTAGTCAGGGTGTGTGACTCCCAGTAGTCAGTGTGTGTGACTCCCAGTAGTCAGTGTGTGACTCCCAGTAGTCAGGGTGTGTGACTCCCAGTAGTCAGGGTGTGTGACTCCCAGTAGTCAGGGTGTGACTCCCAGTAGTCAGGGTGTGACTCCCAGTAGTCAGGGGGTGTGACTCCCAGTAGTCAGGGTGTGACTCCCAGTAGTCAGGGTGTGACTCCCAGTAGTCAGGGTGTGACTCCCAGTAGTCAGGGTGTGTGTGTCTCCCAGTAGTCAGGGTGTGACTCCCAGTAGTCAGGGTGTGACTCCCAGTAGTCAGGGTGTGACTCCCAGTAGTCAGGGGGTGTGACTCCCAGTAGTCAGGGTGTGACTCCCAGTAGTCAGGGTGTGACTCCCAGTAGTCAGGGGGTGTGACTCCCAGTAGTCAGGGTGTGTGTGACTCCCAGTAGTCAGGGGGTGACTCCCAGTAGTCAGGGTGTGTGTGACTCCCAGTAGTCAGGGTGTGACTCCCAGTAGTCAGGGTGTGTGTGACTCCCAGTAGTCAGGGTGTGACTCCCAGTAGTCAGGGTGTGTGTGACTCCCAGTAGTCAGGGTGTGACTCCCAGTAGTCAGGGGGGGTGACTCCCAGTAGTCAGGGTGTGACTCCCAGTAGTCAGGGGGTGTGTGACTCCCAGTAGTCAGGGTGTGACTCCCAGTAGTCAGGGTGTGTGTGACTCCCAGTAGTCAGGGTGTGACTCCCAGTAGTCAGGGGGTGTGTGACTTCCAGTAGTCAGGGGGTGACTCCCAGTAGTCAGGGGGTGTGACTCCCAGTAGTCAGGGTGTGTGTGACTCCCAGTAGTCAGGGGGTGACTCCCAGTAGTCAGGGTGTGTGTGACTCCCAGTAGTCAGGGTGTGACTCCCAGTAGTCAGGGTGTGACTCCCAGTAGTCAGGGTGTGACTCCCAGTAGTCAGGGTGTGTGACTCCCAGTAGTCAGGGGGGGTGTGTGACTCCCAGTAGTCAGGGTGTGTGTGACTCCCAGTAGTCAGGGTGTGTGACTCCCAGTAGTCAGGGTGTGACTCCCAGTAGTCAGGGGGTGACTCCCAGTAGTCAGGGTGTGTGTGACTCCCAGTAGTCAGTAGTCAGGGGGTGTGTGACTCCCAGTAGTCAGGGTGTGACTCCCAGTAGTCGGTGTGTGACTCCCAGTAGTCAGGGGGTGACTCCCAGTAGTCAGGGTGTGTGTGACTCCCAGTAGTCAGTAGTCAGGGGGTGTGTGACTCCCAGTAGTCAGGGTGTGTGTGACTCCCAGTAGTCAGTAGTCTCCTCCTGGAGCCCGGTGACCCCTGACCCCAACCTGCTCCTTAATGACCTGGATCTGAAGGCTCAGCTCGGGCTAATGCAGGGCTAGCGCTGGAATGCTAGCAGTGTTTGGGCTCCGGTCTGTCACCGCCGGGGCGGGAATATAAATACGTGTGGTGGTCACACTGCCGCTCCGACAGCTGCCCGGCCTCACGCCCAGCTCACACATGACTTCATTGTGCTTCAAGAGGGCATTTCAAACCAAATGATGTTATGGAGGTTTCCCCGATTCTACGGGAACATTCTCTCCTCTCCTCTTATCTCCTCTCCTCTCTCTCCTCTCCCCTCCCCTCCTCTCCTCTCCCCTCCTCTCCTCTCCTCTCCTCTCCTCTCCCCTCCCCTCCTCTCCTCTCCTCTCTCTCCTCTCCCCTCATCTCCTCTCTCCTCTCCTCTCCTCTCCCCCCTCCTTTCCTCCTCTCCTATCTCCTCCCTCTCCCCTCATCTCCTCTCCTCTCCTCTTCTCTCTCCCCTCATCTCCTCTCCCCTCCTCCTCTCGCCTCTCTCTCCTATCCTCTCCTCTCCTCTCCTCTTCCCCCTCCTCTCCTCTCCTCTCCTCCTCTCCCCTCCTCTCCTCTCTCCTCCCTCTCCTCTCCTCTCTTCTCCTATCCTCTCTCCTCCCCTCTCCTCTCCTCTCCTCTCCTCTCCTCTCCTCTCCTCTCCTCTCTCTCCCCTCCTCTCCTCTCCTCTCCTCTCCCCTCATCTCCTCTCCTCTCCTCTCCTCTCCTCTCCTCCTCTCCTCTCCTCTTTCCTCTCTCTCCTCTCCTCTCCCCTCCTCTCCTCTCTCCTCCCTCTCCTCTCCTCTCTTCTCCTATCCTCTCCCCTCCCCTCCCCTCTCCTCTCCTCTCCTCTCCGCTCCTCCCCTCCTTTCCTCCTCTCCTATCTCCTCCCTCTCCCCTCATCTCCTCTCCTCTTCTCTCTCCTCTCTCTCCTCCTCTC
>NW_028178241.1:0-16130 GCF_964030765.1 Micromesistius poutassou | reverse complement strand
TACATCCCATTGAATGTACACGTTAGCCCTGACAGGCGTGAATGGGGTTTGAACCCATGATCTTCTGTTTACGAGACAGACGCCTTACCACTTGGCCACCACGCCGTGTTTAAAAACGTGCACTTAGACCCGTTATAGGGAGCACCTCCTACTTATTGTATGTTGTACGTCCTGTATGCTTTTCGTTATGGTTCCACGTCGACGCAACACAATGACCACGCAGACGCTTCGATGCAGTCGTGAACCTTTTTTCAGGTTCTTCGTCGGATTTACGTTAGCGGACCATTCGCAGCCCTTGCTTCTGCTTCGCCTCGACGCAAGGTTAACATTTTTGGGAGGCGCGCGTCAGGCCCTTGCGGTAGACGCAAGGAGGGTCCGCAAGGAGGGTCCGCAAGGACGTAATGAGTCCGTCAACCCCATTGCGTTGCGTCGCCGTCCAACGAGGTAAAGCCTGCCTCGTTTCCACCGAGCGGTGCGGTTCGGTTCACTGCGGCTCGGTGCGGGACAGCTCGGTCACGCTAAATCTATTTCGCGTTTCCACCGCCGACATTACCCTTATGGTAGGGTGGTGTTTAAGCCGGATGCCGATAGCTGCGGCAGCTACGTAAGCATCGCGACATCATAGCAGCGGAGGAGCAGCTCAGCGCGGTCCAGCGCGCTTATTTTGGGACCCTACCCAACTTGTGGCGGTGGAAACGCCAATATAAGCGGACCGAGCCGCATCGAACCGAACTACACCGCTTGGTGGAAACGAAGCATAAATGAATGCACTTATTGTATGTCGTACTGAGTTATAGTAGCATCTTATCCTAGCTATCTTTGTTGTATACGGGGAATGGGTTAACCTAGCGATTGTTAGTGCTTTTCACTATGAACATCCTTACTTTACCGACAGTAATATATTGTTTCACCTTCTGACAAATGTACCTATTTTTAGTCGCTTTGGATAAAAGCGTCCGCTAAATGCACTAAATTTAAATGTAAAAGCGGTACTTCTATATTTAAAGTATTCCCTCACTGAAAGTGAATTTGATGTTGAACAAGCTAACTAAAGACTGTTCACGTTTGTGGATGATGTGTGCTCAGCTGCTCCAGCAGAACTTTAACCGGGTGAAGAGGTGCATCATGGTCCTAATCAACATCGGCTCCTACATTAACAGCTGCTTCGAATGGGAGTTTGCCCAGAGGAGCATCTTGTCCTTCCTGGTAACGCACACACACACACACACACACACACACACACACACACACACACACACACACACACACACACACACACACATACATACACATGGTCGTACAAACACGGTTGCACACACTGTCCTAATATCTGACTGTGTGTGTGTGTGTGTATTTTGGTATCATTGTGCAATTATTATATCAGAACTATTTACAAATGGGAGTGCAGAGTTGTGTAACTGTGTCTCAATGTGTACTGAGATTTGTGCATGTTCAAAGGAATCGCAAATGTCTATTCAGAATCTGTGCTTAATCAGACTTGTAAATGAGTACAAACATAGATTTGCAGATGCGTAGACACATATTTTACTACATGCATAGACGTTAATAGCTGAAACTAGGGCTGTACGGTATGGACAAAAATTTATATCACGGTATGATTTGAGGCATAGACGGTACAGTATTATATCACTGTATGTTAATTTTATATTCTAATTTCGATATAAATGCTTCTGAAGGGGTAAAATACTGGTTAGGCAGCTATTTTTGTATAGAAGAAGTATTTTAAGAACATTTATTGAGCAAAACTACAATAGAAAAAAATGCTATCCATACTTCCAGTATGGATAGCATGGATTTCTTTCTCCACTTGGTCGCGGACCTTGCTGTATAGTTTTGGCATCTCAATTTGGCTGAAGTGTGTGCGGGCAGGTAACACGTACCTGGGATTGAGTGTTTTGATCATCTCTTTAAAGCCCTTTCTATCGACATTTTGAAAGGGAACCATGTCCTTACACTTTCATGTCCTTACTTTTCACATGAAAAATAAGTTACGTTACTGTATTTACGTTACTTACGGTCACACCGGTCACACGGTATGGTCAAATTCCATACCGTAGCGCAAATTCACACCGGTGTACTTTCTATACCGTTTATACCGTACACCCCTAGCTGAAACGTTGCTGTATTTTTACGACAATAACAGAAGAAGAAGTTATCACTTCCTCCGGCCTCTTGATTGGCTGTCGTTAACACATGACTATTGTTTGTCTGCACCCGGGCCGTGCCAGAGACCTGCGGTTGTGTAAATGAAAGGCAGATTGCGATGACGTGGTCGGCCCTGCATCAGCCCAGCTGCAACCGCAACTCAGCCCAGAAGTGACGCTTTTAAAGCACTGCACAACCATCGCTGTACGACCACACGTACAGAGTGTGTGATAGTATCTGACTCTGTGTGTGTGTGTGTGTGTGTGTGTGTTTGTGTTATTCAGGTGTTTGTGCTGGTGGTGTGGAACTTTGAGCTGTACATGCTCCCTCTGTCGTTGTTACTGCTGTTGGTGTGGAACTACGTCTTCTACTTGAGGGAAACGACAGACACCGTCAGTATAGTGTGTGTGTGTGTGTGTGTGTGTGTGTGTGTGTGTGTGTGTGTGTGTTTGTGTGCTTATTCGTGTGTTCATGTGGTCT
Organism: Micromesistius poutassou; assembly: GCF_964030765.1. Classification (NCBI taxonomy): domain Eukaryota; kingdom Metazoa; phylum Chordata; class Actinopteri; order Gadiformes; family Gadidae; genus Micromesistius; species Micromesistius poutassou. Next base: position 13,484 of record NW_028178241.1, on the reverse strand, counting down.
GAGCACGTGGTCATGTGGTCTATTTGTGTGGTCAGGTCTGTGCATGGAGGATCAAAATGAAAGTAACTTTTTCTATTTGCAGTCAATGGAGGCCATGTTTGACTGGGAAGAAGAGGAGGAAGAGGAGAAGGTAACCAGTGGATTTAAGTCCTCATGACTATCATGATTATGACCTCATTTTTATGTCTTTATGTCACGACATAAGTGACATGACATTGTCATGTCGTGAGTGACATAAGCGAAACGACATCATCATGTCATGACAACTAGACATCATACCGTCACAGCGTGCGTGAAACGATGTCACCATGAATTAAATTAAATGACAACGCAATCACAACATACATGTCATAACATGACACGACATGCCTGCTATGACGTCATCGTGACACGACACAGGTGACGTGACATCACCATGTCATGATCATCATCATGTCGCACATGTCCCCCGCCCTCAGGACTCGGAGCGTAAGGGCTTCCTGGACAAGCTCTACGCCATTCAGGACGTCTTCCTGAGCGTGCAGACGGTTCTGGACGAGGTGGCGTCCTACGGAGAGAGAATAAAGAAGTGGGTATCGCACACCCCAAATGTGGTCTGCCCCCTTTGGAGGTTGATTTCAGAAGTCACCTGTCGGTTTTTTGTTGTTGTATATTTCAGATTTCAAAAATTACCTATTTACTATTGATCATGATGTTTGTGGGAAATACATTTCCTATTTCTTCTTACTTTTATTGTCTTTCTCCAAAACACATCAGGATTATTCTTTTGGCAGAGTTTTTGAATGCTTTGAACCATGCTTTGCTTGACTATGAATTATGCTTCATCGTTTGGTCCTTATGCATCTGTATTATGTTTTGTGCGTAATTCTTTGGTGAGTACTCCTAGCAGATTCATGGTCGGTAACCCTGTGACCCGTCCCCCTGCAGCACGGTGAACTGGACAGTGCCCTTCCTCAGCTGGCTGGCCGTCACCGTCCTCTGCGTGTCGATGGTCCTCCTCTACTTCCTGCCCCTCCGGTACATTGTCCTGGCCTGGGGTAAGACCTCAACTCCATCGGAATCAGAATCTTATAAGGCCTTGGGACCAATGTTAACATCTGGAAGACAACCGTCGAAGTAACACTCGCCTCCCTGAAACGTACTCCCGATCCGGATGGTACCATGTAACCCTGACAACCGGTAACCATGACAACCGGTAACGTGTCGTTTGGCGCCCGGAACGCTCTATCCGGCTGAAGCCTAATGACTCTGCGGCTCTAGCTTTCTTAAAGGATTAAAGGGTATGGGTGATTAAAACATCATGGCCGTCTCTCCTGGCTTCACCAGAACATGACTTTGGCTTAGCGATTCTGCTGGAAAGACAAATGCAAGGAACGGCATCAAGCAATTTGGTCTTTTGGAATCAACATGACATTGTATTGTCACGGCACATGTGAAACGATGTCTTCATGACACACACACAACACAAAATCACAACACACATGACATGACATGACATGACATGACATACCTGCTATGACATCATCATGAAATGGATGATTGTATGATTTATGTGTTGACATTATGACTTCCCCTCCCCCACTAGGTGTGAACAAATTCACTAAGAAGTTGCGCAACCCGTACTTGATTGACAACAACGAACTGGTGGACTTCCTCTCCAGAGTTCCGTCCGATGTCCAAGTGGTATGTTTGTGTTTGTGTGTGTGTGTGTGTGTGTTTGTTTGTGTGTGTTTGTGTGTGTTTGTGTGTTTGTCTGTGTGTGTGTGTGTGTGAGTGGGACCTTTCTAATTTGCATGGTGTTTGGTGTCACGTTAATTCCTTTTGAACTGATTTTCTTGTGTGTTTAAGTGTTCAATGCTGTGTGTGTATATCCATATGAATGAGAGAGAGTAAGACAGAGATAGAGAGAGAGAGTGAGAGTGAAATATAACCCTTGTGTCTATGTGCTTTGTATGTTGTGCAGGTCCAGTATCGGGAGCTGAAAGTAGATCCTGGACAGAGTCCGAACAAAAGGAAAAGAACCAACCCAGGCTAGCTGTGACCACACTAGCCATGAAATGTATGAAACTCTGTACAAAATATATATATTTTTTGTTTGTTTTTACTTTTTTGAGCAATTGCTTGTTTTTTTGTTTTTTTAATTGCACTTTTTCCACTCTCACTTTAAGAAAATGTGTCCTTAATGCATGAGAGTGACTGTATATAATGAAGATTATTGTGGAATAGTTGTCAGATATCAAGAAGAATGCCTACAGAAAGCATGTGTGTTGTTGATTATTGTTATTATTAATCAAATAATATACTGTCTACATTAGATTTCAAGCACATAGTTTGTTGAAGAAATGGAATGATTGATAGATTGATTGACACATGCCATGCAATGATTACCCCATTGCACAATACATAATGTGTACTTGAAATAAGGGCCAGAATACTTATGGTACTTCATACTTATTATTGTAAAAAGGAATGTTGTTTACAATAGTGTAATAATATGTTTACAACAAAGGTTGATCTATGGAAGAAAAAGCCTGATCTGTCATAAAGCCATCTGTAGTTTCATCTGATATTTACCTTGAAAGGGCCCCTGTTTTACCTCAAGGTGTGGCTTAATTTAGCACGTTCAATCTAAATATTCTCTGAATCTAAAGGCTCATAAAACACCACGTAGTAAACAACCTTTCAATTATTGTATTCAGTTTATTTTGTTCACGCAATTATAAACTATATTTCTATGCACTTTAGCTGAATATCTACTTTTGTTAGTGTCAATGTTACGCATGTAGGCCTACGGCAGTCTTCCTTCGCGTATGGCTCTCTCGGTAAGCCTATGGCGCGTATATTTCAGTGGAGCGAATGGACCCTATTCGCAGGTCGTCAACAGCAGGGTAAAGTAACTTCCTGTTCCTGTGATTTATAACATTAGGTCGGTTTTATTTCCTTATGTCTGTCGCCGCACTACCACGGTGTGTGTGTGTGTGTGTGTATTAACCTGACTAAAGGTGCGGCTATACTGGAGTACGGCCATAACGAATTGGATCAGGCCCATAATTAAGGTTATGAGCTACACCTGTGTTTTTTTCTTACTGCGTAAAAGGGTCTGGGTCTTGCATGATGTGCACTCTAAAATGTAACCGGTTGTGGTCTGTGCGTGTCCATGAACCTTCTATGTATCCAAGTGCATTTATCTACCGAAGGCTAAATGAGTTTAGCGTATGCGCGTCTCTCAACTCCGAATGCATGTGTGTTGAATTCAGAAAGTTAACTCGTGTTTTTTTTACGACAAACGGTTTCACCCGCAGTACTACAATGAACGACATTGAAACGGTCACAACATTTATCTCGAAAAAGATTCTTAGCTTTATTTGGTTTATTGGGTTATTTTTGGTTCATTGTTTGTATTATAATTATTATTTTTGTTTTTCATATTTGATATGATTGGTTTATTACGAAAATGGTATGCAACCAGATTAACTTTCTTGTAATGTATAGGACTTCCATTTGTATACAAGTGCACATTGGTCTATAAAATATATTTATACCCAGATCTCCATTGTTGCCTTTTATTCAGCTCGTGTGTAGTTTCAAGCCAATCAAGCTGCATACCCACTAGCAGATTGCTACAGTAGGCTATAGTAGGCTAGTCGTCATGGCATGGTATATATTTATAGTGGACATAGAGGCCTACGATTCAAGCCATTTTGCATGTGTAATTATCTACACAGTCACTCCCTTCTCCCCAAACAACTAACTAGTTCTACCAATATAACCTACCAATTATGATCATACTAATAGTCACCAAGAACCACAAGCAAAAAGGTTTCAAAAAGCAGGTCAGAACTAAAATAACTGGCACTATTTGTCCAAGTGTGAACAGGATAAATCGAACAGCATTCCAAGCACACAGAGAGAACATCCAGGTCGTTTACCCTACTTAGGGACACACGTTCATGTTACAGGGCGAGAGAAGCTGCTATTTAAACGGTTGGAAAATAGTGAAATAAATCCGCCGGCGATGGTTTACACGCACACACACATGACAGCCTACACACACACACACACACACACACACACACACACACACACACACACACACACACACACACACACACACACACACACACACACACACACACACACACTTCAGCAGAGCTGCGTGCTTCTTTGCGCCGCCAGCGCCGCCTGCGCGCACATGCTCAGTGCGCACCCGGACTCATTGAAGAGCGTCCTCCACCGCACCGCTCCAACACACAAGCAGTGAGAAGCAGTCGAGACGATATCTCTCTCACACACCATGAGCGACACTACCCAGCCTAGATGAGACGTCCGCCGTTGGGCTTCTGACCCAGCCTTTTGCTGGTCAAAAGGAAGCAAGTGCATGCGTCTGGCGCCCGGCCGTGAAGAACACCCAGCGGTCTCCTGCCTTGGCCGTTCGAGTCGTTGTCGTGTGGCCATACTTGTACCACTCTTTTTGCCACGATGGTACTGAGCAAGGTGAAGGCCTTTGCGATTTACTTTGACAATCTGAACGAGCACAATCTGCCCGTGTTCTCTGGCGGAGACCAGATCTCAGGGAGGGTAGTGGTGGAGGTCACCGAGGAGGTGCGCGTCAGGAGCCTCAACATCCACGCCAGAGGAGTAGCCAAGGTGCGATGGACAGAGTCGCGGAACACTGGGGCCAACACGGCCTACACTCAAAATTACACTGAGGAAGTGGAGTACTTAAACCATTACGACAACTTGATAGGCGAGGAGAGAGGTAAGGGGCATTTACCAAACCATGCACCTTTCATTCTTCCCACCAACAAAAAATGACGAGTGACCCAAGTTGTAGCTGTCGCAGTGTGTGTGTGTGTGTGTGTGTGTGTGTGTGTGTGTGTGTGTGTGTGTGTGTGTGTGTGTGTGTGTGTGTGTGTGTTGCAGACGTCTTTTAACGTGAAATGTAGTCCACGGTGGACGCTGACACGTCCACAGTGTGCTGTGTGGTTATCATGTGTTTACTGTGTTGGGCATTTCAGCATCTTGTAAATCAAGCGTTTAATCATTAGCTCCGTTTACGCACAGCAGTGTGTGTGCGCGTCGTGTCCCTGGCTGTGGTGCTGATGCGACAGCTGATAGGAGTAGGACCGACTCGAGGAAGTCGAAGAGGTGTTCACACGATATGCCTCCAAAACATCTTATACCCCCCCCCCCCCCCATTGTATACGACAAACAACACATTATAACATAGTCACATAAGCATAGCCTGTCGTCAGGGAAATATATTTGGTCCACGAGTTAAAATAAGTTATATGGGCATGGCCATCAGTGCCGACCCAGAAAAGTATCGCAAACCGCGATGGGAAAACCCTGACATTGACTCGCCCAAAAACGGTTAACAAACCCAACAGATCTGGCTGCTTTAGTCAGACACCGATCACTAGTGTTAACACTCTCAGAACACGACAGGCGATCATATTTGCATATATTGGATCTTTTTTTCGCTCGCCCGTCGAGGAAACCAACATGTAGGCTACTCAGGCAACTCCCTTTGTTAGAAGCGGTTCAAACCTGTTCACAAACCGGCAGTCTGTGGACGTGCGTGTGCGTGTGTGTGTATGGGTGGAGGGGGCACGGCAGGGACACCAGCGGTGCTCAGATAAGGCCATATATACTCTGAAGGCTGCCGGGCAATGACATCACACACTCCCTAAGCGAACGAAAAAGGGTTGTTTGTCAATTATTCATTGATACTGCTACACTGGATTTGCATTTACTCGCATCCTATTGCACTATGATTCGGACGAGGGCTTTCCAACCAGCTGTATACATCTTGCATAAAAGGGGAGTTACTTTATACACTATAAAGTGTTGCCCTATTGCATAAAAATAATAATATACATTTATGAATAGACTGATAGATTCATAATTGCTCCACGCGATGAATTGGCCAAACCGGCAAGACCAAACAAAGAAGAATACAAGTCATGATTGTCTACTCTAAGCAGCTGACGATCATGTTGCTCTTTATTTTGTTATTTCTTTGCATTTCACTGACTTGGTGGAATACATGAGAAATGCTTTTGATAAAGGATAGTGATTTTTATAGGATATCAGAAAAAAGTAAAAAAATTAAAAAAAAGAAAGAAAAAAAGTCAAACATCGCAAGCTGGAGGAGGAGGGGGGGGGGGGGAGGGGGGTGTTGTGGAAGTTGAATTATGTTTATATCATCAAATACCATTCGCCGGATCCAAGACTCAACACTCCTGGTTTATATTTGTCTGTTTATTTCAATCCTTGCACTGTATGAAATAACATGTAACCTGCTGAAAGTCCTTAATAAAACCAACCTGGATGTACCATATCTTTTGTTTTGTTTTAATTCTTTACTTCCTGGTCTGTTACTGTCTTTTTCCCTACCTGTGGTTTGCTGTGAAACATATATGTTCTCTTCACATCCTTCCATGCAATAGTCCACATGCTCAGAGAAATGAGAAGGCGGGCCCAAGGCATGGGTTCGACCAATGGCAGCCCTGGCAGTAATTTATTTCTCATTTCCTCCAATAGGAGGCTAAGTAGTAATGCATGCGTTTGAGTATCCGGCTGAAGGAAGCTGCTTAGTCTGGTTCATACCGGTCTGCTCCTGCTTCTCTCTCTCTCTCTCTCTCTCTACTGTTGTCAATGACACACACACACTCTCACACGCTCTCATACACGCACATACGCACGCACACACACACACACACACACACACACACACACACACACACACACACACACACACACACACACACACACACACACACACACAAACACACACACACACACACACACACACACACACACACACACACACACAGACACTACTCTTATAGCCACTTTATGACAGCTATTGTAGAACCGAAGAAGCAAGAGAAGCAACATGCCATCGACACAATGAATAATACAGATCGAAATACTGCTGGCGTGGCTTGACACGGTCTGGCATGCGGTGAAGAAACACCACGTTCTTTCTCTATCGCAGGGCTGGGTCTTATTCCACAGTTCACACTGTGGAACTTCCTCACACTGAGTGTGTTTTCATGACTCAAAGAGATTTACGCAATATTGTTTTAACTTGTACACGGTTAGGTCATATCCCCACTTAGAAACCAGAAGGGTCTTTTATCATGAAAAAAAAAAATTTGAGAATGTGTCACTTGGAATTCCTAATGTGTTTTCTATGGAGGGTTGGTTGAATTTAATCCAGAAATCGTACTTGACCTCAGTAGTTTTGGGTTATTGAGGATATTTTTTAGGGGCGACAGAAATCTTGTGGGTAAAATAAAAGTGATATTGTAAACATTCTCCCTTTGGCAAACAGAAACATTAAATAGCTTCAAGTCACTAGCAACAACTGGTTACAATCACTGAAATAGTCCCTTGTTCCTCTCTCTCTTATCAGTCAGTAAAATATCAGTACCATGGCACAACACAATGTGTCGGTTGATTGTCACAGAAGGCAATGTTGACAGATCCCGCCCATAATAATCAGTTACATCAATGGTCCAAATAATCTTGAAATACAGGGTTGGTTAGGTTTTGTGATCATCATGAAATTCAGATGATACTATTATGTGAGACATTAAGCTACTAATCTGGCTGTGGATGACTTAGATTAGTCCATCCATTTATCTGGATATTATATAGAACACATTCCTAACTCTTTCTTTTTGACTTTGTATTGCTTTATAAGCAAACATTTATTTTGACTGAACTTACAACAGGACACTTTTGCCAGGTTACTGCATATTTTAATCAACAAAATGGCAAAAAACTATTAAGCATAAACTATGAACGATTTGGCTATGGTTCATAGCCAAACCATGTACTTCAACCAGATGCCTCCCACAATCACAACCATTATGTAGATACGTTCAGAAACGGCTGTATTTGCGCGTCCTCCCCTATCCCTACAAACCAACTGAATTCCTCTTTTGAATCTCTGACACGTGATGAACTAGGCCGAGGCAGATAACCAGAGCCAGTCCTTCAGGTCCCAGAGTCCAACCCCCCCCCCCCACAGCCCAGAGTCTAGTCTAGACTGGAGTGTGTTGGCACCATCTGTCTGGTACGGTGCACATGGAATCTTGTTTCTCGTGTCTTTCAGATGACGAGAGCCCGGATGAGGGATTCACCGTTCTCTGCACGGGCGTGCATGAATTTGCCTTCAGCTTGAACCTGCCTCAGATGTAAGTAGAGGTTGGCGTACACAAGACAAGACCAAATACAAAAGGCTGATTAAACGCCCACACGCAAACAAGCCTGCACACACTCACATAGAGAGAGGGAGGGAGGGAGAGAGAGAGAGAGAGAGAGAGAGAGACTTTATCATCATTATCAGATGTGCAGTCAAACTAGGTCACAGCGATTGCAAGTCTTGGTTGTCAACGTACAAATAAACCCACATAATCACGAAAAAGAAAGCAGAAGTGGCAAAACAAGTAAAGGTATGAAAAGGGTTGGTCTAATAGGAAAGTCTCACCTCATTAATAACTTGCCTCTCACTGTTAGCTACTTACTAAATTGTCAGCGAAATGACAAACTGTGCAATAAAGTGACGGATTATTACGATGTGGATATTTATATCCTGTACCTCCTCCTCCGCCTTCGCCACGTCCTCCACCTACCTCCACCTCCACCTCCACCCTGGGGTCCACCTGCTGCCCTGACAGGCCCCTGGCCACCTCCTTTGAGGGGAAGCACGGCAGTGTGCGGTACTGGGTTAAGGCCGAGCTACAGCGCCCCTGGCTGCTCCCTGTAAAGGTGAAGAAGGAGTTCATCGTCTTCGAACACATCGACATCAACACGCCACTGCTGCTGGTGAGCGGGACGCACCAACACACACACGCACGCACGCACACACGCACACACACACGCACACACACACACACACACACACACACACACACACACATACACATGCGCACACACATGCACACACACACACACACACACACACACACACCTCAAAATACCTTTGATTGTGGTATGACCTGTTGGTCCTGTATAGATTAAGCACTACAAAGGATATGTTATAAAATATGTTAAGTTACAAGCAAAAAACCTGCCAGTATAGTCTTTGAGTGGCTATGGCGTCCCAGCCAAAAGGTTCTTTCGTTTGATGCCCTTACCTGCTCTTCAGTGACTTAGTTATAGTACTTAGTTGTGTAGCATCTTATCCTAGCTATCTTTGTTGTATACGGGGAATGGGTTAACCTAGCGATAGTGTGCTTTGCACTTGGTTCTATGAACATCCTTACTGTAATGACAGTGATATATTATTCTTCAGACAAATGTATTTATTATAAGTCGCATTGGATAAAAAACCCTAAATGTAAATGTAAATAGTGGTTGTGAAGCGGTTGCGTGAACACCAGCACTGTGGCCTCAACAGGCTCCTCAAGCCGGGACCAAGGAGAAGACCCTGTGCTGCTGGTTCTGCGCCTCCGGTCCGATCTCCATCAGTGCCAAGATAGAGCGGAAGGGCTACACACCAGGTACCCACCGAACACACGTCCACCTCCTTCCTAAAGCTTAACCACCGCGGCGCCCCGGTGGTTCACCAGGTAGAGCGCTTACCATAAAGGCCTAGTCCTGACCGCAGCGACCGGGGTTCCATTCCTGCTGGTGGTCCTATGCTGCTTGTCTTCCCCTCTCTCTCCCATACCTTCCTGCCTACTCTACAATAAAAAGGATAAAACCTTAAAAAAAAAAATCTTCAAGAAAACTAAACCACTGTCAAATGTCTGGAAACACTCTCCTGTCATACACATCAAGCACAGGTCGCAACCGCTGATCCCTCCACCAACTGGCTGGCTGTCAGCGTTTGGAATCGGAGACAACCTCGCCAAAAACGCTCCCAATCCCACACAGAAGTGTAACACTCTCTCTCTCTCTCTCTCTCTCTCTCTCTCTCTCTCTCTCTCTCGCTCTCTCTCGCTCTCTCTCTCTCTCTCTCTCTCCCTGATCTCCCTTCCCTCCCCGAAGGCGAGTCCATTCAGATCTTCGCCGAGGTGGAGAACTGCTCGTCGCGCGTGGTCGTGCCCAAGGCGGCCCTCTACCAGACCCAGACCTTCTACGCCAAGGGGAAGGGCAAGCAGATCCAGCAGCTGGTGTCCAACCTGCGCGGAGACCCCCTGCCCCAGGGCAAGAGCCAAAGCTGGGAGGGCAAGTCACTGAAGATCCCGCCCGTGTCTCCCTCCATCATCGACTGTCCCATCATCAGAGTGGAGTACGCGCTGGTGGTAAGTCCCGGCACGGTGGGAAAGGTTCACTTAATGGGGTCGTCTGGGGTCATGTCCAGGATGAGGAGTTTTTTCTATATGCCTGCGTGTAATTGGGTAATTATCGGTGGTGTTATAAACGATATTTGCACCAACTGCTAGAATCAAAAGTAGGATAGGTTGTTCTTGTTTGAATAGTTGCTGCTCAACTGGTTTTAACCTTTGAAAAAGTCACACCCCAAAGTAAGATAACTTTATTTGTGTAGTCCCAGGACAAAGAAATGCAGTCACCCTCAAGTAATAAAAAGTAATAAATGCATTCCTTATTGTCTAGTTTAGGTATGTTGACATATTTTAATATGTCCCTTACTTACTCCCTTACTACATTAATGACTGCAAGACACTTTGTATGTCAGCATCTGCTAAATGAGTAACCCTATATCCCCAGCCATCAGATATGCCTGATTTTATTAACATGTTCTCTTTGTTTCCCGCTGCCTGTAGGTGTATGTGGATGTCCCGGGGGGGTTGAACCTGAACCTGTCCTTGCCGTTGGTGATTGGGACGATCCCACTTCACGCCTGCTCCAGCAGAACCTCCAGCATCAGCAGCCAAACCAGCAACCTGAGGTGGAGTCTCCAAGAGAGACCCGAAGGTAGGGACTGGGCCACACAGAGAACTGGGACACACATTCACACATAGATCCATAGAAACATAGATACATAGATACATCGATACATCGATACACAGATACATAGAAACATAGATACATAGATACATCGATACATAGATACACAGATACATAGCAACATAGATACATAGATACATCGATACATCGATACATCGATACACAGATACATAGAAACATAGATACGTACATAGATACAAACACTTACACGTATATGCATACACACATTTACACATATATACATACATTAGATACATAGATACATATATACATATATGTATATATGTATACATATTTACATAGATACATACACATATAGATAGATATGCATACTTGTATGTACATACACACACACACACACACACACACACACACAGACAAACACACACACACACATGTATATGCATACATACATAGTACATACACACAAACAGCTGTATATACATACTCTTGACACTCACTCACACACACACACACACACACACACACACACACACACACACACACACACACACACCACACAGATTACCTCATTTACATTGAATGAGACCCTTTATTTGATGGAACATTGTGTGTGTTTGTGTGTGTGTGTGTGTGTGTGTGTGTGTGTGTGCGTGGCAGCCCCTCCAGACTACAGCGATCTGGCCGTATCAGAGGAGCACAGGCGGGACTGCCTACAGGGCTCTGATTGGTCCCCACCCCCGGAGGAAGCGGAGGGTTCCCTGCAGGCGTATATCACCGAGTTCAGATACCTACCCCCCCCACTCTACTCAGAGGTAACGCATGTCCGGTTGCATGGCTGTATGTCTGTCTGTCCACCGGGTTTGGGTTGTGTTTGCGTAATGCCTCGCGTGGTTGTGTCAGCTAACCTAAAAATATGGGGGGACTCAGGGGGCGGGGGGGGGGGGGGGGGGGGGGGGGGGCGTGAGCAGGGGCCTTGGGTGTCCTTGAGAGTAGATTTTGCTTTTTGGAAAAATATACAAAAGAATTAGGAGTAATTGTTGTTACCAAACATCGAAGTACAGCCAAGGCCCATGTTCTGTATTTTGCTATAAGAACTGAATGGCTGCTGTAGCTGGGTGAAGCATGTGTAGGGAGTGATAACAGCATAATAGTAGTTTAAAGGAAAACATGCCTCTGGTGTGGTGTGTGCATGAAGGGGTAATAGAGCCATACTGAACGGGCTGTGGTGGTTACAGAAGACAAAAAAGTCTGGGAAACATCATTCTAACTGCTGGGTGTGTGTGTGTGTGTGTGTGTGTGTGTGTGTGTGTATGTGTCTCTCCCCGATAGGTCGACCCTTACCCTGACCCCGTGGAGGGCTGTAGAGGAGCTGAAGACGCAGGCCGATGGGACAGCTGTCCATCTCGCTGAGGAGGATGAACCCAAACCCGCTGTCTTATCGATGGCTAACATCAACTGGGATCGCCGCTGTCCAGAATCTCTGTCCACACGCAACCGCAGCATTTACACTTAGCTACCGCAAGAAATGGCAGCGAAAGAGAGCGTGAAAAAAAACAGCGCCCATCGCTCCATCTGAGTACGTCTGGGTGCCTGGGGATTGCTGCTCCAAGCTTGACTTGGCTATAGTCTCTGCTTTGTAAGGGGCTTACTAATTATCCTCCTCCATCGTCTTTTTTTACTATCTTTAAAAAGCGAATACGTCTAGTGGATGAACAAAGAAGCAGGTGTGACAGTGGACAGGATACAATGTTTTTTCTAGCCTCAAAATGAGTTTTTGCACACGCTTTTCTTACCGTTTTTCTATTGGGTGTTTTTGTATAGCGCAGGGTTACCACAGGCCTTTATGCTACATTCTGTCCACTGCAGCGTTCATAAGTGTTGTTGTGGTTTGGAGCTACTAGCTCAAGCTAAGATTTTCCACAATGGCCATCTGTCACAACTGTTAACGTCCAATTGGTCTTCCTGTGATGAGAGGGGGAGAGAAGGAAGAAGGAATATCTTCACTTTGATAGAAGATGTTCCTCAATGTTTGTTCCTTAAGTGCTTACGTTCAACTCAAACTCCACACACACACTTCCAGGGCATGAGTGTATTGTGAGAATGTGTGTGTGTGTGTGTGTGTGTGTATGTGTGTATGTGTGTGTGTGTGTGTGTGTGTGTGTGTCTATGTGCGTGTATGAGGGTGTCCGTGATGAATGTATGTTTGTAGCAGTTTAAGAGGTGTGTAGACATAAATGCGGACCCATGTTTTATATCTGAAAGTACATCTATGACCAACTCATAACATTTTTCTCAGAGACGTTTTGGTATGTGTTCATTGCTATGACAGCCACTGGCATAACAAAACGTAAACCAACTTATGAAGCTACCTGCCCAAAAAAGAAAGCATAAAGTTGAGATTTCATGTTTACAGAGAAACCTTTATGGGGAATGTTTTTGAAAAGTACTTCCTTACTCCTTCCTCCTAACTTAAACATATAAAAAGTGCAATATATTTTTTTATTTGTAAGATTTTGCACTAGTTTTCATACAATTTTATTTGTTTTTATTTTATTTTATTTTTTTGTTTTTGCATTACACATTGTTGC
>NW_028178242.1:0-15172 GCF_964030765.1 Micromesistius poutassou | reverse complement strand
TGTTCCTAGAATACACATGGTAGTCTATTTTTATGAAATGGGTTGCCTCAGGTCTACTGTGTAGGCTTAGGCTACATTATGATTGTGTCTACGCAATGACCCATTTGTTCAAATTCGCTCCAAACAAAGACAGATCAGAGATTACTGCAGGGATATGCAGCGTGGATCTACACAGTATGAATAATCTTTATGTGTACATCATCACACGCTACAGAAGCTTTGCACTGTAACACTAGCAATCTGCAGCAAACGCATTTAAAACCATATATGGTTATTAAAAGGGCTACGTGTAGTAAACCGGCGCAACAGAAACGCGAAACTCGCTTACCGTTCGCGGTTGTGACGAGTAGTGTTCAAAGTGGACCTAACGATATCTGTATCCACTGTTTGATGTACTGTAGCGTTTGGTTGTCCCAACGTGGGATTGTATGACTTCGTAGTCTTGTGTCAAATAAAGGATCTGGAATACCAGTTCTACGTGCAGCCACACATCCAGTGCAGGCATTTACGCCGTTTGCGTACGCATAATTATAACTCCGTACGGTGGATGGGAATAGAATCGTAAGATGCGTTCGAAACAACTCGGAAATCGTTTAATTCTCCACCACGGAGTAAAGGCTTGTGGATGGGTTCACCACGTCGCATTATTACATAATATACACACAATGTATTCTAATATACTTAATAGTTACGTAGTTATATGCACCTGTAACAACGTAAGCGTGATAAAACATTGATCATTATTGTATCGTTTTTGGGAGTTTTAAAACAGGCTATTGGAGATTGGAAACTGAACGTACATAAGAAACACACACCATCGCCTAAACGCACGCTGTTCATTATTTTATAAAAACCCTGACTCAATAAATAATAATTCAAATTAGGATACAAGGTATCAAGAGTTTTATTAATAATTACTAGTATTACTTGTGAGGGTGAGCTGTATACTTGTACACAAATAGCTTATGTACTCCATAGACAAATTGTCATTGGACAGTAAACCTTAAACTAATATATTTACCAATTTCCGAGGTCTATAAACCGAGACCGCACCACAGCATTGAAGCACAGCAGCATTGTCTTGTCTTGAAGCATTGTTTCTCTGAGTTCTAAGGTGACCTCAAACTGGTTAAAGTGCACACACTAAATACCTAAACGCACACACGCACATACACACACACACACACTCTAAAACCCACACTGATTTTAATCACTTAGAAAATGGCATTTCTTGAGTGTCAGGTGTAGGTAGGTCCATTTCAGACAGTGTTGGCAGTTAACGTTATCTGTCCATTTGTGTTCTCTGCAGAATTACATTCGTTTCCACATATGTCTTTTTGCTCCATTTTGAAACTTCCTTCCTTCGCTTCGTTCATCTCCAACATCTCCCCCTCCCTCCGCCTATCAGTACCCTCTTCTGCTACGCTTCTGACCTCTATGATGACGATGCCCTCCCCTCCTTCCAATTGAAAAATACCTTCCATGGCCGTCCCGTTCTGCCCCATCCTCCCGCTCTCCGAACCACCGCCGCCGCCGGACCCCTCTCCTGCCGCCCCACCCTCACGCTCGATCAACGCGATCATCTGCATGCCCTCCCCGGCTTCCTGCTGCATCTTGTCCTCGCCCCCCAGTTCAAACACCACTTCCTGCCCGTCCAGAGGCCCCAGACCACGGCTAGGCGTGCAGGACAGTTCGAGCCGGTCGTCCGCACTGTGGCTGTAGCTAGCGTCCGACGCAAGGTCCTTGTCTTGTGCGTCAGACTTGAAGTGAAGAACAAACGACTCCCCCTGCCCAACCTCCTCCTCCTCACCCTCACCCCCTGTCCGGCTCAACTCCTGCTTCCCCCCACCCCACTCCTGCAGCAGCGAGACCATCTTATCGTCCCCCGCGTCTCCCTCCCTCTGCTCCTTGGTCTTGAACTGCAGCACAAACGACTTCCCCTCTCGGCCCCCCGCCCCCTCCCCCGCGCCTTCCAACTGAAACACGTAGGAGCCCTGACTCCCGTGGTCGCTCTTCATCACCTCGTGGCTCAGCTCGTCGTCAAAACACAACACGAGCTGCTTCCCCGCCTCGCCTTCCCCCCCCCTCAGGGAGTGCGCGCCCCCCAGAGCAACAGGGGAGGGGAGGCCGGAGGGGGCCGCCTGGAGCCGGGACGTGACGACGTGGTGCTGCCGTGGAGGAGACGGGGTTCCCGAGGTAGCTGCGTTGGGGGGCGGCCCGGGGCCACACAGACCGGTTCGCTCGGAGCCGCAGGAAGGCGCGCCGGAGAACTCCGTGGGTAACGACGCATGTCCTGTAATGGAGGTGGTGGTGGTGGTGGCATCCGCACTACTGCTGGTTGCCATGACAACTGGTGCACTAGAGTGTATAGGGTCCGTCTCCGCGTGGATGCCGGTGGCCGGTTTGAATTTCTGAATTGCGGCTTTGGTCTTGTGTGCCCGTCTGCCCCTGGCGGTGCGAGTGCTCCTCCCCAGGATGGGCCTGGTGAGGAGAGATTTACTGAGGGTGTGTGTTGCCGGGGCAACGGGAGTGTTTACATGGTTATTGTTAGTGATTATTATCCTGGTCTGCTGCTGCTGCTGCTGCTGCTGCTGCTGCTGCTGCTGGGACACCGCTGAAAACGGTGGCCCCTGGCTCTGGGGGGGACTCAACACAGGTTGGAGCCCTTTGACGCTCTGGACCAATGGGAGGGCCTGAGGCTCCGGGCCGGCCAGGTGGCTGTTTGCAGTGGGGACAAGAATCAAGCTTGGCTGGCCGCCGTTGGAGGAAGGGCACTGTAGGAGGAGGTAGCTCTGGGTCTGCGGAGGCGGAGGCGGGGGCGGGGGCGGGGGAGGTGGCGGGGCGAGCGCCGGGGCTGACAGGGGAATGAGCTGCAGGCCACTGGCCGTCTGGATCATGAAGTAGTTCTGGGAGGTGTTGGGGGGGATGTCCAGGGCCGGCTGGGACACGATCAGGCTGCCGTTGTTCCCTGAGGACTCCAGGGTGATGGGGTTGAGCAGGGTGGTGGTGGTGGTCACTCCCCCGACGCTAGCCTTCACTGCCACCCCGTCTTTAGTGGCCCCGCCGGGGCCCAGCAGGGAGGCCCCGGTGCCATGCGTGCGGATGTGCCGCTGCAGGTAGGAGTGCATGACAAACTCCTTGGAGCAGTAGGGGCACTTGAAGTCTTTGCTCGAGGAGTGTGTGCGGAGGTGTAGCTGGAGGTTGGAGGAGTGTGTGAAGGTTTTGTTGCAGTGGGTGCACTGGAAGGGCCGCTCGCCAGAATGGGTGCGCTCATGCTGTAGACAGTAAGGGAGACATTTAGAGTTCACACAGACATTAAAACTAATTGGTTCTTGTTTTGTTATGGCCATCCTTTAACCTCGTTCAAAAAGTGACTCAAGAGAGACTGGCACAGCAGCATGCATTTTCAGACAATCCACCACACAGAAAACAAATTACAAAATGATTGTTACAAATGTCATCATGGTCCAATATAGACTGTATACGACGTCAATAATACATCGCAATAAACGTAACCCACCTGTTTGAGGTTTGACGTCTGGGAGAAAGACTTGGAACAGATGGAGCAGGTGTGAGGCCGCAGCCCAGAGTGCATCTGGCTGTGCCTGCGAAGGCAGCTGGTGTTTTTGAAGGACTTTCCACACTCCTTACACACGTACGGCCGCTCGCCCGTGTGCTGCCGCAGGTGGTACTGGTAATGGGAGCTCCACTTGAACGTCAGCGGGCAATGGGGGCACTGGAAGGCCCGTACGCCTGTGTGCACCTAGAGTGGGAGGTTGCATTTAAGTTTCACGTTATTTTTATTATTTGATTCATCGCCGTCGTCCTGCACAAGGATGTTTGCTGTGGGAATTGGGGACCGAACCCAGAACTTTCCCACTGGGAGTCGAACCACAGCCCACTACACTATCCCGCCTATGCAATTATATATTGGATGAAGTATCCGTAATGAAGCCCTCAATTTTGAGAGACAACTTAGCTGTAATGCTAAAAGTAGATGCAGTTATATCATGGTAAACCCAATTCAAGTGTCAGATTATCAGATCTAAAGACGGCTGTGAATGGTGGCAGTGGAGGAGATCATGTCGTTCTAGTGTTGGCCTCTTACCCTCTGGTGGATGGAGAGGAGCGAGGACCTCTTGAAGGTCTTCCCACACTCGGTGCAGCGATAGGGTCTTTCCCCGGTGTGGTCCCTCATGTGGTACTTCAGGCCCGATGAGCCCTTAAAGGCTTTACCACACTCACTGCAGCGGTAAGGTCTCTCTGCGCACCACATGTGGAGAGGTGAAACCATTCATTACACATGGTGACACTTTGTACACATCATCACGTTGTTTGGTTGGACAAAAATAAACTATATAAAGAATGGTGGAGGAACTGGGCAGAACGGCCCAATTGCTTGCTTCCTTGACAATTATTAAAATCAAGAAACAAAGCCCCAGTCTGACATTGTGTGATTTAATAAAGTGATGTTAATGAAGGAATGCGCTGTTGGATCTGACACCTTACCTACACTACTATTACTATGTCGTTTCTTGTTACTAGCCTATTACAGGGGAAACCCATGAATTAACAAATCAATTATAAACATAGGATGCCCTCAATGTTACCACCAAAACGAATACTATTATCTAGTTGAGATTGTAGGAGAAAGAGACAGGCCGTTACCTCCCGCCGGCGGTGGCTTGCCGGCCCCCGTCCTCTTGGCCGCCTTGGCTGACTTGGGGGCCTGCTCGTCGGGCTCCTCGCCGACGGTGAGGATGTTGACGTGGATCTCCCTCTGGCCCTCCTCCTGCTGCTGCTTGTCCCCCTGGCCGGGGGAGGAGGGCATGGGCAGGGACAGGGACAGCGAGGGCGGGCACACAATCTCAGCCTCCGCCTCGGCCAGCAGCCTCTGCTCGGGCGTGTGGGAGTGCTGGTGGGTGAGCAGCGAGGACAGCAGGGGGAAGGAGCGGTCGCAGGCAGAGCAGCTGAACTGGCAGCGGGACTGGGACGAGAGAGAGTGCATCTGCAACACATATGTAAACACACCAGGGCATGTATAAACACAGGCGCTTACACGCATCATACATCGTGACTATATCCGATGTTCTGGAGATCACTTTTCTGTAGTTATTCACACATTTTTAATTGTATCTTTTTTTTTCTACCACTGTCCTGTGCTTGCTGCTGCCCTAAAATCCCAATTACAGTCTCAAAGGGCGTTTATTCACAAGCGCTGTGACACCCAACATTTCTCGTCACGGATTAATAAAATAAATAATTAATAATAAATAATTAATTAAATAATGTTATCATGTGGATATTTCATTCAGAAAGTCAAAAGCCGTTCGCACCAGTGAGACATGTCTGTTGAGGCCTCCGCTGGTCTTGAAGGCCTTGCTGCAGTAGCTGCACTGCAGGCCGGCTGTGGGGTTCCTGGAGTCTGTTTGGACCGTCTCTGAGGCCGGCGTCACTTCGGTGAAGCTGTGCAGCAGGTCGTACTGAGCCTGGGTGCTTCCCACGTTCTGTGGACACGCAGAAGGAAGCAACACATACAGGAACAAGGCTTTTCAAAAGGTTGAGCCTTGGATTTGATTGTGACATTGCAGGGTTGCAGACTTTCTGGCCAATTCCATAGTTAATATAATCTAGATTAAGTAAGTGATTAAGTATGGACTCCGGCGATTACAAGGATCAAAATAATTATGTCTACAGTTTATAACATTTATATTCACTTCATAATCAACTCTTGCCATGATTTGATCACGTACCGCATTATCTCCATCGCCTCCCTCGGTCAGCCCTAGGAGTTCCTCCGCGGTGTGTCCATTCTCCCCCACAGTAGTGGTCACCACCTCCTCAAAGTCCGCCAGCAGGTGACCCGCTCCCACCAGCCCCACCCCCACCATGGCCACGTCCCCCCCGTGCCCGGCCTCGCCCCCTCCCCTGTGCCCGTTGGGCCCCATGTGGTGGGCCTGGTGCTCCTCCAGCTCCGTGCGCGTGCCAAACGTCTGGCTGCAGGTCCCGCAGCTGTACAGCAGCACGCTGGCCCCCGTGTCCGTGCTCAGGTGCACCTCCGTCCCGATGGCCCGGGGCGCGCACACCTCCTGCCCCGAGGAGGAGAGGCTCAGCTGGGGGAGGTTCTGGCCGCCGGAGGAGGAGGCCGACATGAACACCTCCTCCATCCCTACGCCGACCGTCCCCTCCGGACTGACGAAGCCCACCATGTCCGTCAGCATGGACGACGTCACCTCCCCCTCCCCCACCACCATCTCCACTATCTGACCGGCGGGTTCTCTGCCCGGCGCGCCCATCTTGCCCTCCTTTGCCGCCCCGGCGCCGGCGGCGGCGTGGGAGTTCTTGTGCAGCGCCAGGTTGGACGAGTGGGTGAACCTGCGGCCGCAGTCGCCGCACTCGTAGGGCCGCTCCCCCGTGTGTATGCGCATGTGCTGCCGCAGGTTGGTGGACTGCGTGAACGCCTTGTTGCAGACGCTGCACGTGTACGGCTTGAGGCCCAGGTGCACGTTCTTGTGCCGCCGCAGGCTGCTGGAATTCTTGAAGGCCTTGGGGCAGCTGTCGCACGGGTACGGGCACTCGCCCGTGTGCTGCCGCAGGTGGTACTGGTAGTGGGAGCTCCACTTGAACGTCAGCGGGCAGTACGGGCACAGGAAGGTGCGCAGGCCGGTGTGCACGCTCTGGTGGACCTGGTGGTACGAACGACACACACAACACTCAGCGGGACTGGATGGTGGTCGTATCGGTGGCTTCCTGTTCAAACAATGCTGTTGTGATGGTGACCAGGGGAGTGTGAGTGTCTCACCTGCAGCAGAGAGGAGCGCTTGAAGGCTTTGCCGCATTGCCCACATGGGTACGGCTTCTCACCCGAATGAGACCTGAGAGAGAAAGGTACCTATTAAGGAGGACTGTAGGATGACAGCATACAAGTAAAATTCACTATGCACATACAGATTATTATTATTATTATAATCAGAATTGATAGCATTTCTAAAAGTGCTATACATTGTGTGTGCGTGTGTGCCACCTCATCTACCATGTACTGGTTTGCAGGATGCTCTACAACACAACAAGGTTGTTTTTTTTGCATGAACGTAAGTGATAATAGATTGGAGCTTAATACCACCCGTCCATTAATTCCCCGTTTCTTCAACTTCATTCATTCACAGTAAAATGGACAGAGGCAGCACAGCAGCATCCCATGAAGTAAGCACCTCTGGTGGTAGAGCAGTGCCGAGGATCCCTTGAAGGCCTTGGGGCAGAGGTTGCAGCGGTACGGCCTCTCGTTGTTGTGGCTGCGCTGGTGGTGCGTCAGCCGCGACGACCAGCGGAAGCTCTTGCCGCAGACCAGACACTGAAAGGGGTGGTCCGTCTGGTCCTGGTGCTGGGTCGGCCCCGACACAGATGACGACGTCACCATCTCCAGGACCACCTCCTCGCCGCCCTCCACCACCTCCTTGTCTCCCTCCACCAGCACCCCTGGCTCGCCCTCATCCTCACCGTCCTCCCCCGAGCCCAGCAGGGAGGGGAAGGGAGAGAGTGAGGTAGTGGACTGGCCTGGTAAGAGCTCTGTTTGGTCCACCAACGTGGTCACAGAATTAGCCATCCCCCCTCAGATGCCCATGTGGAGCACAACACGCTGGAACCAGTAAGGAGGCTTAGGGTTATTCCTTCTGCAGGATCATTGCTTCTTCTTTCCCTCCTTCTGTTTGGCATTAAATGTCTGCAGAATCCAGCTGTTGTTCCAAGTAGCAGTTTGATATTCTGTTGAGGCAAAACATGAATAGAAACATTTTAGAAATAAAATTGCCTATAGGAAAACGTGCACTCAGCAGGAAACTTAATATCGAGGCAGTGTAACGCCGCCCCCTTTAAATTCCATCCTCTCTCCAGAGTCACCCCTCCCTCCGATGGTTAAACATTCCCTCTCAGTTGTCTATTCCTCCATCCTGTTTATGACAGTCCCCGCAGTGCGGTGTATAGGAGGACATAAACAGTGCCGACAGCCAATAATAAAATACCTTCCACGTATAAGCCGCTATGTTAGCAAACCATTAAACACGCATAGGGAAACATTATTGATTTAACTACCAAAACAAACCTGGCCTGCACATTTAACCAAGCCCTCGTCAACGCCGAACTGCGGCGATTAATAACTGCAACCTATTTTGCATCAAAAGGAGTGAAACACTCACCTTTATACATTAAGTCATTGTCAGACTACATTGTTAATATTTTGGGGCATTCTGGTTCCGCAGTGCTAATCCACACAACCTTAACAATAAACCCAGCTCAAACTAACTAGCAGTTGTCTACCCGATGCCGCCTTCTAAGAACAGCGATTGCTATTGGACGAGACGGACAACAAATTAACGACTCCCATTGGACGAGCGCTAAGAACAGTCCGGCGTTAAATTATAACCTTTTTTAACATGACACTGAACTGTTTATTATCTTCCAATTCGAAGAAATTCGTGTATTCTATTCAAATTCTATATAAATTGGTCTTTCAACTGAAAAATAATTTGCAATCGTCTTGATCGTTGCAATGTAATATTTTCAACTTGTAGAAGGGCTTTATGGGTAATGTAGTATTATTTTTCATGCCGACCTGAACTTGGTTGTTTTCAACGTTTTCTAATCAGGTAGAAATCATCCATGTAATGTTATTCAATTGAATTCAACACATACTCTCTTGTTCTCATTTTTTATTTGATTTTATTTTTGCTTGATTTGAATATTTCACATTGAGGCCAATCAGTGTGTTGAAGTCATAATTGTGTTACAGCAATAATTTAAACATGATGGTACAATTGTAAAACAGATTAAAAATAGTATAAAAGTACAAAAACAGAGGAGACTCGCTCCTGTTCAGCGCAAAAATAAATAGTTCCACTAAAGTAACTTAAATAAATAGGCAACACGGTAACAAATACTAAAATAGAATAATATTAAAATGGACAAAATGATAGGTATATTATTAACGGTATTCTACATTATGTTATATAAAACAATATAATATACAATTAATAATAAACAACATTGTATGCAACAATTGACATTCTTGTACATTTGTGTACAACTGCAGAACCAGGGTATCACAATACATGGTATTTTAAGGCTTGGGGTGCAAGTTGTATGTTGTGGTGTAAGTTACAAAAATAAAACAAAATAATTATTCATTCTCCACCCCAAGGCACAGTTTCAAAATCATCCCATTCATCCAATAGGCTCATGCTAACAAGTTTGTGCAAAGTTTCTAATCAGATCCATCAGTGCTCGACAGCAGGGCACATTCACTCCACTTGACCACAACGTTAGATATGCTCCTCCTCATTCAGGGTCAGAGGAACAGCCACTGTAAATACATATCTCAACCCACGGTACAAAATAACTCTCCTTTGATTTCTGAGTGCCATCCTGGATAAATGTGATTTCTGAAGCCATCATTTAACACCACCATGAATAAGGTGTAACTACGTTAACCCTTGAAATGTTTATTTTGAAAAGTGTGTCGCGCTTTGATAAAATAGAAGGAAGAGAGACCGAAAATACTTGACTATTCTAAATGTTTGCTACTACTAAGGGTTGCATTGAGGCTACGTTAAGGAAGTGCTTCTGTGGGTGCTGGTTTTGCTTTTTTAAGGGTAAGATTAGATCGCGATAAAGGATTAAAAAAAGATAAAAAATCAAGAGATATAGACCATGTTTATAAAGACATAAAGTTAAGAGCGAATCAGTACAAAATTTAATAAATAACATTAAATAATTTAACAATAAATAAATAAATACATAAATAATGTGGTCATGAACAATGCGTTCAAGAAATATTTTTGAAAACTTGAACATTTCATCTAAAAACAATTGGCAGTTCCCCTTAAGGCAAATCTTGGAAAGCCTCATCTCTATCTCTCGTATGGGGCATCCATTTAGGCTCTGGTGGAATGACAGGTTCCCCAATGCACATTTTGTGGCTTGAAGCTTGGACTTCTCATGGATGCTAGTGGCTACAGTGCCCATTGACATGGTCTCCATAGCCCTTTGCCTGAGGTGTGGAATCCAAGCATCCATGATGGTTCTGAAACCATATAATAGTCCAGCGAACCTCACTGTGCAACAACAGAAGCCCTGGGTTTAAGGCTGATGAATGCCCGGTATGCCCAATCACAGAACAGTTTGAACTGCTGAAGGAGCTCATGGGATGACTGTAGAACATCAAACTGGTACGGCAGGCTGGTTGGGAGAGAGGGAGCCACATGGGGCAGCCTGGGGGCCTCCACCCTCACAATCTACAGGAGAGACGACACAGCGACCCGTTAGTTCACAACCTGCCTCTAGGATGGCGCATTTCAGACTCCAAAGGTCTAGTGGATGCAGACACACTGATATCAAATATGTTTTTTATCTGAGGGATGTGCAGCAGAGAGCCAAGCGAGGTCAAGGATCAACAATTACCTGACGGTGGAGGAGGACCATCAAGGTTTTCATCTCTTTGATGATCTCTGCCAGTTTGGGCAGTGACGGGTGTTGGTGCTTCTTGGACACTCTGTTCAACCACTCAAAGTGGTGCTCAAACAGCTTCAGGTCAGCATGCAGCTTGGACAGAGTGGGCTTCAACTGGAGAGGAGAGAGAACAGAGACTTAGATATTGTGAATGTGTGTGTTTGTGTCTGTGAGTCATCATAACATTGGATTGATTTGCACATCCATACATTCACTTATCTACACCATATAAACACACATAGGCCTACTATTGCGTAGTGTGTGTGGGCTGGGGGGTGGGGGGAGCAATAAGATTGTCCTTCAAGCCAAGAGCCAATAGGAGTGGAGTGTTTACCTCAAGGTTCTGGAGGTCGCTGGCTGCTCTCTGGCTCATGGCTGGCAGGGTCCTGAATCTGTGGGGCTCCAAGTCGGCATCAAACGCATGCTCCTTCTGAAAGAGAGAAGACAACACAAAGCCGCCGGTCAATAGTGTTCATCAGCACAACGTTTGAACTCTGAAATAAGTCAGGGAAACGGCACCTGGATCAGATTTCCACTCTCTGTGTTGGAGAAAGATGCTAACTTTCGCGAATGAGCAGTTAGCCAGGTCAGTGTGAGTTCACCCACATTTAGCCTCCCCAAACATCAACAATAAGGACGAATGAGCTGAACCCACAGAATATTTTCTACAGGGAGAGCAAGAGAGAGACACATAGAGACAGAGAGAGAGAGAGAGAGAGAGAGAGAGAGAGAGAGAGAGAGAGAGAGAGAGAGAGAGAGAGAGGGACAGAGAGTGCAGAACAACATATGCCGTGACTAAGAGAGCAAAGGGCTGGGATAGACAACAGTGGGCAGCAGGGAAACTCCAGGATCAAAACCTATAAAAAGCTGTGATGACGCAGTGCTCTGCCCAGCTGTACGAGCGCCTACATACTGTACTCCCAGACTAAGGCTGCTCTCTGTCCCCACTAGAGGGCGATAAGCTACCTGACTGCACATTCCTGAGTTGTAGTGTACCTACACTGAAGTGAACAACAGGTTTATTACATAAGGACAGATTCAATAGGGATGAAAGTAAACAGTGAGGATTGATATGAGGTGTGAGTGTAGAGAATGTAACGCGTGATGCACTCCACCTGTGTAATAAGAGGTGGGTCGTGTGTACTCCCTAACCTTCCTGAGTCCATCATGCTTTCTTTACCCCTGCGTTGCTGCAGGCTCCCAGTTGTTTTTTGGTGGATGCTGAATGTGAAGCATTGTCTCGCATCTCACTCACAGACGTAAGTGCTCACTTATGTCTGTGGTCCGGTCTCTTCCTTTTGTGTTCTCCCAAGCCTCAACTCTCCTCTCATCCTCTTTTTTCCCATCTAATCCTCTCTCTTTCTGGGACCTTTTCATCTCCTGTGGGTTGTTTCCCCTTGTCTTTCCCAGCCTCTAATTGGGTCTTTTATCCTCTTTCTTTTGGCCTCTTTCTATCATGGATCATTACCTCACCAAACAATTTCTTCCTGAATGCAAATGCAGGAATGTGATAAATCTGTCAGATTTGTATCAGGTCAGGTCTTGTATCATTTGTATCATTTGTATCAGGTCAGGTCTACGCCAAACACTGCATCCACACAACCACTGTTTGGATATAAGTCTGGCCCGTGAATGTGCTCACTTGCACCTATATGTATGCACACCAATGTCAGCATATGCAGATGTATACATTCAAATACTGACCAAAATAAGGACTTTGCATGCAGGTGTGCACAAAACCTACATATATATGTTTTTTGATTTGTCATTTCTTTCTTTCACATCTCATGTTGCTTGCTGCCTCTGAATATTGGCGATTATATTGCTTTCTTGCATTGGGCCCTCATTTAGCTATCCTAAAAGATCCTGATACAAAGCTACTGATAGCTTAGTACTGCTTATCTTATATCAACAGACACATGAAACACACAGACATGCACAAAGACATGCACACACACTCACACATTCACATACAGACACGTGCAGACACACACACACACACACACACACACACACACACACACACACACACACACACACACACTGCCAATATACAAATCAACAAGACTAGAGAGTATGAAGCTATTTTAGATTTCCATCCCTTGTACAAAAGATTTAGGATTTGCATATCGCAAAAATAGATTCTGCCTCAATCATGTGTAGCCAAAGATCCACAGATATGATTTCGTGTTCTTCTCACCTGTTAAAACACAGTGTGATACACGATCGCCTGCTCACAAAAAACTTTGCCAGAGGTCTAACAATTGATTCCCTGGCCCACCTAACCATCAACAACACAATTGCCAGAATAAAAGAACAAGACTATGTATTGCATTTCATATTAGACAGAAACATTGAAAGGTTTTCTTGGCTTTTTAGGGGTAAACATGTTTGTATATCAACAAGCATATGATATATATACTTTGCTTTCATCCTGCAGATGGTATGCTTGGCAGAGCAGTATTCAGTGATAATAAGTAAAGGATGGATGAATCCTTTATGACCCAGTGTAAAAAACATGCCAATCTAATGCCTCCTTTGCCTTGTTGGCTATGTATTATCCACTTTTTCTTTTTACATGAAAAAGCTTCCTGCTTGAATGAATAACTCAACTTTTTTACATATACAACAGAAGCTTTTGGGTGTACCCCAATTGAATGCCCATTAGGTCAATAATTCGATTTGGACTAATGATGTCAGTTTCATGACCAGGAGGTGCTGAGTCAGCCTCCAATAATTTGTCCTCTCTTGTATCCCGTGAGGATTAAACGTGAGATCACCATCCTTAGCCTCTGTTGCTCTGATCACAGTTCGAAGGTAGCCTTCGGCTGTGCTGTGCCCTCGTCACTGAAATCTGCTTAATAAGAAGCAGAGCTCTCAGCAACACTCACTATGTTTTCCCACAGCATGATGCAAAAAAACAAGATATCTATTTGGGGAATTGTAAAGCTAACGTTTACCAACAGGCAACACTAATAACAATCAAGGTGGACTGATGCAACAGTCCCCAGCATCCTCCTCCTCCACAGTCTCACTTCCTCATCGATAAGCCTCGATTAGTGATCTTGTTAGTCCCCTAATCCCGACCAACAGCAACAATTAGCCCTCACCGTGACACCACGGCTACTTACCAGCAGGTCTTGCGTGAGTTTCAGTAGATTTTTGGTCTGATTGGACAATTTATCAAGATCATGCTGGAGCTTCCGTGGATGGACCGGAGTGGCCGACGAGAACACCGGCAGCTGAGCCAATAGTAGCGAGAAGAGGAGAGACGAGGAGGAGTCCAGCAGCACTGCAGAGAGGGGACAAAACGGAAGCAATTAGTGGAAAGGCGCTGCTGTCAACCTGCCATGATGATCATGACCTCAGGCCACGGCTGTCAGCTCTCGGGGAAGATAATGCACCATAAAGTAAACAACAGGAGTCTGCTGCAACTTCAGTGTCAAAGTCGTGTTTTCACAAGCTCAGCTATTAAATCATTAGCATGCGAGGCATGAGAAAAATGTCATTCTTTACTAGAGCTTTAAGCAATTTCAATGAATGACGTCGATTGCAACACCTGCAACTGAATAGGTCCCATACGTATGGGTATAAATTATAGAGACGAGGCAAACTCGTATAACAGTGCGCTCATTCATTCTGTTTTTCCTTTCAAGTTCAAGTACAAGGAAGACTAAGTATTAAAAAGAAACCACAAGCAGTGTTGAAATGATGACTGCTTCATAATTACGGGTGAACCACAATAATCCCTGCTGCCAGAGACCACTGCAGTACATCTGGGCTGAGAGATGGAGAACAGTGATCCAGCAGATCTCTAACTCACCTCTGCTCAACTTTTCTCCCTCACAAACTTGGATCCACGATAAAGCCCAGTCCCGTACACACATGTTTATCCAAATTTTCTATATAAATATAGTGCCTCATGCCTAGAATGTGGAAACAAATGTAGCCGGTTAGATAATAAAGAATCACTTACGTTTCATATTTGTTCGGGTCCAACAAAACGTTCACCAATAAACGAGCGTAAAAAAAAGCGATTAAAACCAAAAACAAATTGATCTCCGGAAACGGTCACGTGGCCCAGGCTGTTTAAACTCAGAGGAGGAGAGATATCAGCAGCTCGGGAGGAATGAATGAAAAGCAAGGCAAGAGGCGACAATTTGTCCTCCGGTAAAAAAAAAAAATACAAAATAAATATCGAGTTCTATTTATTAAAAAGAGATCAGTCCCCGTGGTCTTTATTAAGTCCGTATTACAGACTGACACAAGTTGGATAGAGAGAGGTATAAAGGTGCGAGAGAGAGAGAGAGAGAGAGAGAGAGAGAGAGAGGGATGCGAGTATGTCCAATTTTTGCGCGCAGTGAAGTGTTTAGGCTTGTTTAAAACTTCCTTTATAAAGACGTCGGGCCTATGACACATCACGCAGTGACTCACTTCATTCATAAAAACACACACACACACACACACACACACACACACACACACACACACACACACACACACACACACACACACACACACACACACACACACACACACAGACACATGCTCGCTGTCTCTACCCCTCCCCTCCCTGCTGCCCGTCTCCTTTTCTAAACTAAAAAAAAATAGCGTTGTGTTTTTTCTTCTTTTTCCTCTATCACTTTCTCCATCCTGTCTATCTCCATGTTCT
>NW_028178243.1:0-17964 GCF_964030765.1 Micromesistius poutassou | reverse complement strand
TGTGTGTGTGTGTGTGTGTGTGTGTGTGTGTGTGTGTGTGTGTGTGTGTGTGTGTGTGTGTGTGTGTGCGTGGGTTTATCCCCTCTCCTATATGTAGCTGATAGTCATCTCCCCTGCGGTGCATCAGCCAGCCAATATAAATCTCTTTATGAGCATCTTTATCATTCAGATGAAACTACCCGGTTCGCAGGTCAGATGGTGACATCAAAGTGACAGATCTGCCTCTAAATATAACTCTCACAGACGCACATACACACCTATACACTTTATAACTCTCCTCTGGCCTGGTTATACACACATGGTTATTACATCGCTGGCAGTGTGGTGTTCATTTCATGGACATTATACAGTGTTTGAAATGACAGCGGTGTCTTATCTGGTTGTATGTTGTTTACCTGTAATGTGTCCACAGCAGCTCTGTAGAGAATACAACGCCAGACTATAGACCATATATGTTAGGTGGATATACACAGCTGTGTATCCATCTTAGTAGTTTTAATTAAGCAAAATACTTAATGGAGGAGTTAATATATTCCACATTTAGTACCCGACTGCATGGCTACCAGGTCTTTCTGTTTGCCATAGAAACACCAGGGCCATTATTTTTTGCCTGCGAGTGAAATTTCAATTAAAATAAGGGTGTGTTGCTGTTGACTTGGAAACAAAAACGTACGCAAACAAAAGACTGCGAAGGCGGCTTTCTTCACATCAGCAGAATTGATATTTTGGTTCTAATCACCATTGTGCTAAGGCTAACACTTAACACAACGCTCGCACTACTGAATAACTCGCAAGGAAAAACACTCCATACAGATGGGAAAGGGGCTGGAACCAAAGAGGTAAGAATAGTGAGCAGTGAACAGGGCTGGACCAGCAGAGGTAATAATAGTGAGCATTGAAGGGGCTGGAACCAGCAGAAGTAAGAATAGTGAGCAGTGAAGGGGCTGGAACCAGCAGAAGTAAGAATAGTGAGCAGTGAAGGGGCTGGAACCAGCAGAGGTAGGAATAGTGAGCAGGGCTGGGACCAGAGTAAGAGAGAAAGAGAGAAAGACAGATCTACTCTCCACTCTCTCTCGTCTCTGCTAGTCTGTTCCCTCTGGCTTTCTGTCCACTGGGGGACTGCAGGTGTACTCTGTGTCCTCTCTCTCTCCTCCCTCTCTCTCCCTCTTTATCTCACAGGTTCTCTCCTCTCTCTAGCACACCCTATCTCTTGCTCTATCCCCCCCCCCCCTCTCTCTCTCTCTCTCTCTCTCTCTCTCTCTCTCTCTCTTTTTCTCTCTCTCTAACTCTTTCCTGGCTCGTTTCTAGCGTTCCTGTCGTCCTCACGATGCGGCAACGGCTCCTGTTGCCATGGTAACGAGGGGCGAGGCGAGCCGATGCAACAGAGGGAGGTAGAGAGAGAGCAGGGGGGGAGAGAGAGAGAGAGGAAGAGAAAGAGAGAGGGGGGAGAGTTAGAGAGGGAGAGAGAGAGTGAGAGAGAAGGGCAGAGAGAGAGAGGGGGGGGGGGAGAAGGGGGGGAGAGAGAGAGGAAGATCTGAAGGGATCTAGGATCAACTGCTGCAGTTACCGGAAGGTTCTTGTAGGAGAAAACTCGGACTAAAACCCAATTTGTATTCCCCTGTTCTCTTGGCCTTAACATGAGACTCAGATGAGATGAGGAGATACTTGTCTCTGCCCTCTTTTCCACAACATATAAACTTCCTCGGTATAGGATGGTGGGCAGCACACGGCAGCAGGCGAGCATGTGCTGTGAGTGGACGCTAGAGTAGGACGCTACTGGTGAAGCGTAGGTGTGTTGAAAATATCCTTTGAAACATTCATTGTGATTTGGAATGCGATGGTTAAATGTCATCCTATAACAAACAACTTTTCTGCATCCTATTGTGCAAAGCCCTTTAACTCCCTGTGTTATTGTGTGTGTGTGGATGTGTCTTTGTGTGCGTGTTTGTGTGTGTGTGCGTGTGCATTTTTGTGCAGACATGCATGTGTTTAAAACTGCATGTTTGTGGTTCCCCTGGATAACACCACTGCACAAATAATATCACAGATCAGACAGATTGTCAATCTCACACGTTGATGCCCTCACCAACAAACACTGTGTCTCTCTCACTCTCTCACACACACACACACACACACACACACACACACACACACACACACAGACACACACACACACACACACACACACACACACACACACACACACACACACACCTGGGCACATGCAAACTGAACAAGCCAAATGCGCCTGCCAGCTGGTGAACATGAATTCCTGGCTGCGGCCTGGACACAGTGGAGCAGATTGATAAGCCTGTGCTGCGCTCCTCCAGCAGACGGTGACTATTGACAGAAGCATCACTGGTATTTTGTTGAATAATCAGAATATATTAAATACCGCAGCGGATGTCGTTATCTCAAAAATATCGATTTCCTAAAAGGGAAGTTCCACCTGCGGTTGTTTTGAATGTATCAGTTGGCTGATTGACTGTTGGCTCAGGAACACAATAGGTACGTTGAGTAAGTAAGTAAAGCTTTATTTATGAAGCACACAAAGTGAGAAAGTGCTTGAAAGAGCGATTCATGGTGGTGGAAGGACCTTTGACAGTCCTTCCAGGCTGTCTGAGACTCCATGTGTGTATGCTGTGAGTTCCCCCCTGTGTAGGTGTGTCCAGGCGTGCGTGCGTGTGTGTGTGTGTGTGCGTGTGTGTGTGTGTGTGTGTGTGTGTGTGTGTGTGTGTGTGTGTGTGTGTGAGTGTGTGTGTGTGTGTGTGTGTGTGAGTGTGTGTGTGTTACGCTGTGAGTTTCCCTGGGCTGAGTGTGTACGGGCGTGTGTGGGTCCGGGTACATCTCGTTCTCTCCACCTAGCACCCAGGCAGCGGGTGAGGAGCTACCCTGGGTGAATACAGAGTGACTGTAATGCCGTAGCCATTGCCGTTGTTCATAATCTGTTTTTATTTTTCCCACTCTGTTGATGGTGGCAACAGACAATACAAGGGGTGGCGTCATGTCCCGCCCCTTTTCTCTGGGCCTCGCCCCCTAATTACAAACATATACAAATACTCTGAACGTCCCGCTTTACCCAGAACACACCGTTCTAAGAGGCGGCAAAATGAGAGTTGAGACACACACACACACACAATCACACACGCATGCACAAACACTCACTCACTCACAGACACCCCCAAACACACACACACACACACACACACACACACACACACACACACACACACAATACACACACACACACACACACACACTCACCATCTGCCTTAGATGATGTTTGGCTGATTTGAGGTCATGCATATACTTGAGTATACTGTAAATAGAGCCCATCCACACATAGACGAGGAACATGAAGAGGTGGTCTGCCTCCTCTTTCCCGTGAACTGCTGGTGGCTTGAGACAGCCTGATGATGAAGCCTAGTTCTATTGCATTACTGCACACTCCCCTCTCTGTAGAAATGTTAAATACCCGCTGGCAGGGGAACATCCAGGATCTGTAATTGCTATATTCCTGTCAACTCTCTGTCCTCCTCCTCCTCCTCCTAGCTGCTGCTGCTGTTTACTCTCTGCAGTTTAATCTCTCTTTCTCTTTTATAAAGCTAATCCACGCACACGTGCACACTCATGCTCACACTCACACACATTCCTTTTGCCAGAGCTCACCTGGCTTCTTGAGAGAGAGAGAGGAGAGAGAGAGAGAGAGAAGAGAGAGAGAGAGAGAGAGAGAGAGAGAGAGAGAGAGAGAGAGAGAGAGAGAGAGAGAGAGAGAGATCATCAGACCACTGTGTCCTGGGGATGTGTTAAGGCAGGTCTAGGTATATGAGAACAGTTTGTTGTTATTTAGAGCGGTTGCTCCGCTGTGATCTGGCCCGGGCCCGGGCACTCTGGGGTTCAGACAGCAGGGAGTCGCCCCATCAGAGGAGAGGGAGAGCGGAAGATCAGGGGACAGGTGATGAAGGGATGGGAGGGAAGAAGAGACAGAAGACGGCCGGTGGAGGGCAGTGGAGAGGAAAATAACAAAGGAGCGAAGGAAGGAAGGGCGGAAGTAGGGGATGGAAATATAGCAAAGAGTAATGATGTACAGATGTAAAGACCCTCCTTCAATTCACACCAGGCTGGTGCTATGAGGCTGGTGCTATGAGGCTGGTGCTACGAGGCTGGTGCTACGAGGCTGATGCTACGAGGCTGGTGCTACGAGGCTGGTGCTATGAGGCTGATGCTACGAGGCTGGTGCTATGAGGCTGGTGCTATGAGTCTGATGCTACGAGGCTGGTGCTATGAGACGGATGCTATGAGGCTGATGCTATGAGGCTGATGCTATGGTGGCTCATAACAGATCCACAGTGGGGTCAGCACTACATCACATTTCTCTATGTGATGTAGTTTGTGACTCTGTGTTTACGATCAGAAACACAAAAGCAACATTCAAAGCTGTGTTGAGGTGTCGTCTCTGATCGTAGTGTTAGCATTAGCGTTAGCACGCCCTGGTTCTCAGGAGGCGGTCTGGGAGCCCCGCCCAGGGCCCTGTGCGTGCGTAGGGGCCCCTCCTCCACATAGGGACACTGTTGTGAGGCTGACATGAATGTAATGGTTCTGCTCTCCACCCGGTCCAGGGGTCACAGCGGCCCCCCTCTGCCATTGGCATGTCGGGCCCCGGGGCGCGGCGTTCAGCTGGTAAACGGCCCCTCAGTGCGGACCCCTTCTTTCAGGGCCTTAACCCACCGTGAAGTGGACTTTAGGCCCTGTCAATGACTCCTCTTCATGAGATCCTCAGCCCTTCGTCATCGCTTCTCATCTTTTGACTCGGGTCGTCTGGCGTGTGTAAAAAAAAGAGGGATCTGTTGCTCCCACGCAGAAGCATCAGTTCAGGTTATTATGGGCTGTCTGTGGTGGATTAGTAATGCGTTCCTCAAGTATTAGTAGTCTTCCTCCTCTGTGTGTGTGTGTGTGTGTGTGTGTGTGTGTGTATGTGTGTTTGTGTTCTGGTATAGTTATCTGGTTGGAATCTCCCCCCAAAAAAGCCATTGTCCCAATAAATTAGTTTTGGCCGTCCCTTTTAACCCCCCTGGCTGAGTGACAACCCCTTTGTCCAATCGAGAGCTCGGCCTCAGACCCCTTGCTGTGACTCAAGTTTGGCTTGGATATCCTGGTTTTCAGACTCTCAAACTTTTCATCTTCTTCTTCTTCTGTCTGGAGGCCTTTTGAGATGCACACAGACACACAACCCAGACACACACACACACAACCCAGACACACACAGACACAGAAACACGCTTGCACGCAGACATACACAAAATCACACACACACACACACACACACACACACATGCAGATGAAAAGAAACACTGCCCACAGACAGACAGACAGACAGACAGACAGACAGACAGACAGACAGAAACATGCAGATAAACAGAAACACTGCCCAAACACACAAAGACACACAGACACACACTCACAACCTAGACAGACACACAACACACACAGACACACACCACCTTTATCTTTGCACACACACACACACACACCACCGAAGGCAGACCCCCTTTTGCCTCCCCCTCCCTCCCCCCCAAGCTTTGTGGGCCTCCTCCTCCCCTGACAGGCGCTTTGTCGCCGGTAGTGAGAGCCATGCAGTGGACATCTGGCCCCTCCGTCTCCACACTTTAGTGCCTTGTGTCAGGGTCCCCAACACAGAGCCCAGGGCCTGCCCTGCCAAGACCCAACAGGTGTCTGCCCTTTGAGTTCTATGGCTGTTTACCCCCCCCCCCCCCGTCCAACGCACATGAGTTACAGTTCCAACGCACTAACTCGTCTTTATAAAGGGAAATGGCAATGTAAAGAAAGAGGGTGGGAGGGGGGAGGAGAGAGAGAGAGAGAGAGAGAGAGAGAGAGAGAGAGAGAGAGAGAGAGAGAGAATTCAGAGGCATTCATGTTTTCATTAAGAGCCCAGCAACAAAAGCAGCTCTGGGAAATTGCTCTTTCAGTGGCTAATCCTCTTGTCAACTGAAAACCCCACATTTCAAATCGACAATGTAGAATTACCTCCCCACGACTCTGCATAGTTAACGTCTCCGTTACCTGCCCGGCTTTCAGAGCGGAAACGGCAAGTCTTTTAGCCATTCATAATAATAATCATAATAATAATTAATACCAGTATGTAATTACAACTCTCTCGATGGCGAGTTAATCTGTGTGCGCCCTGTTCTTATTGGCTGGGGGGATGGGTCATAGAGGACACATGTGCACACACTTTTGTGTATATACACTTAGTAAAGTGAAATAGAACCTTGGCTCATGCTTTAGACACACACACACACACGCACACACACACACTCACACAACCTCACACACGCACACATGCACACACGCACACACGCACACACGCACGGTTCTCGTCTCATCTGAACTGTATCTCACTCTGCTGTCTGATGGCTTCCCTGAGTGTTCCTCTACCCAGTCTCTGGGGCCTGGTCTCTGGGGGCCCGGTCTCTGGGGCCTGGTCTCTGGGGGCCCGGTCTCTGGGGACCCGGTCTCTGGGGCCTGGTCTCTGGGGGCCCGGTCTCTGGGGGCCCGGTCTCTGGGGCCCGGTCTCTGGGGACCCGGTCTCTGGGGCCTGGTCTCTGGGGGCCCGGTCTCTGGGGGCCCGGTCTCTGGGGCCCGGTCTCTGGGGCCCAGTCTCTGGGGCCTTGTCTCTGGGGCCTGGTCTCTGGGGCCGGTCTCTCTGGTATCTGGGGGCCCGGTCTCTCTGGTCTCTGGGCCCTGATCTCTGGGGCCTTGTCTCTGGGGCCTGGTCTCTGGGGCCTGGTCTCTGCGGCCCGGTCTCTGGGGCCCGGTCTCTGGGGCCCGGTCTCTGGGGGCCCGGTCTCTCTGGTCTCTGGGGCCCGGTCTCTCTGGTCTCTGGGCCCTTGTCTCTGGGGCCCGGTCTCTGGGGGCCCGGTCTCTGGGGCCTGGTCTCTCTGGTCTCTGGGGCCCGGTCTCTGGGGCCCGGTCTCTGGGGCCTGGTCTCTCTCTTCTCTAGGGGCTCCGTCTCTGGGGGCCCGGTCTCTGGGGCCTGGTCTCTGGGGCCCGGTCTCTGGGGCCTGGTCTCTGGGGCCCGTTCTCTGGGGCCCGGTCTCTGGGGCCGGGTCCCTAGGAGCCAGGCGATGACAGTCTGCCGCGGTCTCTCCACACACACACACACACACACACACACACACACACACACACACACGCACACGCACATGCACACACACACACACACACACACACACACACACACATACGTATCCTGTGGAAAACCTGGGATAGGTTGAATTGAAAACAATTCATATTGAATGCGCTAACTTAGACTGTGCTCAGTGATACTCAGTGAAGGTTCACCTAAAGTGTTCTGTTTCTCTGGGTGAGAGAGACAGAGAGAGACCGAGAGACAGAAAGAGAGACTGAGAGAGAGAAAGGTAGAAAGAGAGGAAGGGAAGTGGAGAGAGAGAGACATCTTTCTGTAAACGAGAATCACAAAGCAGATGTCCAGCTCTCAGACTGCTAAGCCACTTTTGACAGAGAGAGAGAGAGAGAGAGAGAGAGAGAGAGAGAGAGAGAGAGATGAGAGAGAGAGAGAGAGAGAGAGAGAGAGAGAGAGAGAGAGAGAGAGAGAGAGAGAGAGAGAGAGAGAGAGAGAGAGAGAGAGCGAGAGAGACGTGGTCTCCATCAGCCCTTCTGCTCCTATAGCCAGCTCCTGCTGTCCGATGCCATTAATTCTCC
The DNA here is from genome assembly GCF_964030765.1 of Micromesistius poutassou. Lineage (NCBI taxonomy): Eukaryota > Metazoa > Chordata > Actinopteri > Gadiformes > Gadidae > Micromesistius > Micromesistius poutassou. The sequence goes on along the minus strand of NW_028178243.1, from coordinate 10,221 downwards.
AACGTGTCCGTGTACCTACTGCAATCGAGATGTCACTCCTCCCCTCTCACCACCCCCCTACCTCACCCCATCCCCCATCCTCCCACCCTGGGGCTAGTTACATATCGGCCATAATGTCAGTTCTCCGTCCACTGGAACACTGCTGAGCGGTTCTCCTAGTCAGTGTGCGGCTGCCCGGTGGTCTGTGTAAACACAGCCTCTAGATGAGCTTGTCGCCACTTTGACGAGGGCTGAAGTGGCTAACGAAGCACTGGGACCAGCGTCCCCGCCACACGCCACGGGGCCCCGCCTTCTTCCTCCCTCCCCATGAGAGACCACAACCTTTTATCTTCTTTTCCTATCATTTCACATCTTGTCTTTGGTGCCGTGTTTTACGGCCCTTGGGTGTCTCTGTCAGGGGCCACCGCACTCCCTGCAGAGCCCGTGTGGATAAGCGTCTTTGGCCCCGGCGTCACAACGTCTCGCGTGGCGTCGAAGCCTCGCGCTTTCAAATGGGTTTTTTATAGATGTTTTTGTTGAGTTTGTGCAAGTTGATTTGTGTGTGTGTGGTGTGTGTGTGTGTGTGTGTGTGTGTGTGTGTGTGTCCACATCAGTCCTCTGGAACCGCGCACGTGACTGAAGGCAAACTAACCTTCTTGGAGGGCCAATCGGCTGATGGTTCCACCCAATAAACACGGCCCACTGCTGGTTTGATGATGAGCATTATCATGCTGGATGTATTAATGGATTCATTAATTTTAGTTATTTTCATTATTTTGTCTTGGGAGCGGTCGCTGCTCTGCCACAGAGCAAAGAACGGAGATTTAATGAATGTTCACCAAATAGCTGAACGCATTGAGTCTGAGAAGGATAACAATGAGTTCTCCTTATTCTCTTCCACCCCCCCTCTCTCTCCCTCGCTCCCTCCCTCTCTCTCTCTCTCTCTCTCTCTCTCTCTCTCTCCATCTCGATTTATCTCTCTCTCTCTCTATCTCTTTCTTTCCATCCTTCCCTCAGTCTTTCTCTCTCTGTTTATTTTTTGCTTTTCTCTTTTCTCAAATCAGTATTGTGCCCAACAACGGTATTTGAGTTGTTGTGAAGGTGGTTCTATGTCCCTACGTTTCTATGTTCTACATTAGTTGTACTCTATGTGCTGTGTTCACGGAGCCTGAAGGAGGTAAGGTGGTATTCTCATAAGCTGGCTGCCGTAAACTTGAAACAAAGAGGTTATGTTCCAGTGTTCCCAAACAATACTATAGTAACTATACTACCACTACTGATACTACGACTAGGCTACTACTACTACTACTGATGCGGCTACTTACTAACTACTAGGGCTACAGAAAATACTACTAGTGCTATTAGCACTGATCCCGCTCAACTTATACCACTACCCCTGCTATATATGCAATAGCTACTGCTATGTATACTAGTATTACTGCTATGCTGCTATTTTCATAACATAGAAGATGGAAAAATACTCTCAATAATACATACACTGATAATGTAAAATATGATTGACATTTTCACTGAAACAACTGTAATCACACACGCAGACACACACACACACACACACACACACACACACACACACACACACACAAACACACAAACACACATACACACACTCAAACACACTTGTCCCTGTGCCTGGCAGCCAGCCAGGGCCATGGAGTGATGACAGCGGTGAGATTAAAAGGTGATGAAGATATTAGAATGAGTCTGGAGGGACGACCACTGGACCATAAATAAAAGATGCAGAGCGATGCTCTTACAACCGACAATCACAGTGTGTATACAGGCAGTGTGTGTGTGTGTGTGTGTGTGTGTGTGTGTGTGTGTGTGTGTGTGTGTGAGAGAGAGAGAGGTAGAGAGAGTGTGCATACACATGCAGATCTCATTTCACAGTTCACATTGAATCCGTTTGTCTTGGTGTGTGTGAGGTTTATTCATGGGAATAAATCGCAAGCAACAATCCATAAGAGATATTATTTGTGCTCACAATTTAGGCCCACGTGGCCTCAAGGTGCAGAAGATGTTGTTGCTGGCTAGAGGATAAACTGAGACCAGCCCTTCATGTGAACTCATAACCTAGAAGAATCGTGCAATTACAATTGCAAACGTATAAAATCTCGGTGTGTGTTTATGAACACTCACACACACACACACACACACACACACACACACACACACACACACACACACAGTCACACATTGAAATGCACAAACTCACAAATGCATGCATGCAGGCACACAGAAAGGCAGAGGAGTACACAGCTGGAAGGCTTAAGATACATTTACCTAATTACTGTACTGCTGTCTCTCTCTCTCTGTCTCTCTCTCTCTCTCTCTCTGTCTCTCACCCTTTCTCGTACTCTCACTCTCTCTCTTACTCTCTCTTACTCTCTCTCTCTCTCTCACTCTCTCTTTCTCTTTCTCTCTCGTTCTCTTACTCTCTAAGACAAACACACACAACAAACACATCATCATTTTCAGAGCACCACGCAGAGATGAGTGGCGCCTTTCTGACTCAATTACAAAATGAACAGGTATCTCCAGGTGCATTTTGGGGGCTGCCAAATCAATTGATTTATTCTATTTCAACCCCCTCAAAGCACGTGTGTATATTGTGTAGCCTGTTGAACATCAAGTCTGTTCCGTGTGTGTTTTGCCAATACGAGCCGTAGATGCTGTGACAGAACAGAAAGTTGATCTTGAGGAATGAAGTCTTCCTCCTCTTAGGTGCTTCCATCTGGCATCCCAGGTTGTTTGTGTGCGCATAAACAAAATGGTGTTATTGGAGGAGAAGTCTTGAAGGGAAAAGTTATTGGAGTAGTGACGGCTAGGGACTGAGTGACCGAAGACGGGGTCGAGGAAACAGAAGAGATGCTTTTCAACCGGAGGTTGTAAACATGTTTGTACGGTTTCCACTATGTGTTATTTAGGGCATGTTTCGATATCAGCGTGTGTGTTTTGATTCCGATTTGGACTGTGTCTGTGCACGCGTGTTCTCATATCTACTTGTGATTTATTTATTTTGTTGTGTGTGGGTTTGAGTCCCCAGTGTGTGAGTGTGCATGTGTGTGTGGGGGGGGGGGGGGTTGAGTTGAAGCACGCTGCGCTATGAATCACAGAGAGCCGAGCACTGCCCGGGAAATTACCCATAAGGCCACTGCATAAGTGCAGTGTGTGCAATGTTCGTTTGGAGTTTAGTGACGGAAGGATCTGACATCGGGGGGCAGGCGAAACCGAGTTGTTTACTTTCTTTCTCTGGTTCTTTCTGTCTCTCATCTCCTCCAGCCTGGTCGCCCTCCCTTCTTTGTCTCCATCCCTCTCTCTTTCCCTCTCACTCTTTGTCTCCATCCCTCTCTATTTCCCTCTCACTCTTTGTCTCCATCCCTCTCTTTTTCTCTCTCACTCTCTCTGTTTGGTTTGGGGAGGGTGGGTGGGGGAAAGCTTCCAGGAATGCTCACAGACAGACCTCAGCAGTAATCTAACCTGGGGAGAATGAAAGCCAGCACTCCAGCCAGCGGAGTTTGGGATAAGCACCGTGGAAAAGGAGATAATTAAGAAATATGCACATTTGTTGAGTTTTCTTGAGAAAGACATCAGAGACACATAATGAAAGAAAAGAGTGAGGAACGAGAGGTGATGGCAGAAGAGGAGGATGTAGTGATCAGGAGAGACTCTATCACTCCTCAAATAGCAGCCTTGGTGTGTCATACAACATTATCACCAGGGCACTATGCCATCCAGCTAACACACACACACACACACACACACACACACACACACACACACACACACACTGTCCGTTGACAACGGAACTTGTCAACCTGGATCTTCAGAACCTCTTCAGTGAAACAAAGTAATTTGCAACAGTTGTTCAGTTGAGCATTGAAGTAGAATGTACCCGGAAATGGCTTTTGTGTGTGTGTGTGTGTGTGTGTGTGTGTGTGTGTGTGTGTGTGTGTGTGTGTGTGTGCGCCGCGTGCGCGTGCGCATGCGTGTGTGTGTGTGTGTTTGTCTGCGTACATTGTGTCTCTCTTCGGAAGCATAATAGAGTAGAGCATCCCTGTCACCAATGTGGTCAATAATACTCACTGGTTCTGACTGTGTAGTGTAACCGCCATGCTCCTCCTCTCCTCTCTCCTCCTGCTCCTCTACTCTCTCCTCTCTCCTCAGACCTCTCTCCTCTCTCCTCTCTCCTCAGACCTCTCTTCTCTCCTCTCCTCTCTCCTCTCTCCTCAGACCTCTCTCCTCTCTCCTCAGACCTCTCTCCTCTCCTCTCTCCTCAGACCTCTCTCCTCTCTCCTCAGACCTCTCTCCTCTCCTCTCCTCTCCTCTCTCCTCAGACCTCTTTCCTCTCTCCTCTCTCCTCAGACCTCTCTCCTCTCTCCTCAGACCTCTCTCCTCTCCTCTCTCCTCAGACCTCTATCCTCTCTCCTCTCTCCTCAGACCTCTCTCCTCTCTCCTCTCTCCTCTCTCCTCTCTCTTCTCTCCTCAGACATTTCTCCTCTCTCATCTCCCCTCTCTCCTCAGACCTCTCTCCTCTCTCCTCGAAGAAGAGAAAACTTTCAAATGACACAGTAGGCGGGGTAATGGGTCATAGCTCATGGCTCATGGCTCATGGGTAATGGGTCATGGGTAATGGGTAATGGGTAATGGGTAATGGGTCCACATTATACCATAAAGTAACAGGTTTATCATCCCAAAGCTTGCACATGCAGTCAAGGGTGTCTCTGACTTCAGACACAGTCAAATCCTAGTCGTCCTGACGCAGAGACTCAAACAAAAAAGTCTCCATCAATTCCTGACGTTCTTCATCATACGCTTCGAGCAAGTTTTTCTCGACTCCCTGCTGATGTATTGATCCCAACATGAGATGGGGTGATTCACCTTCTTTCCCATCAGACGGTGGAGGTTGTTTCTCCCCCACTGGGTGCTCGCCACGGTCTACAAGACAAAACTGTTCACTCTCTAGTGATCCAAAGGAACGGTTCTATGGCTCAGAACATTTGTCACCAACATGTTTGTTTTTTATTGGTCCGCCATTTTCATGCCACCTTTTGCCTATGGAAGAACGCTAATGGAAACTGGTAAACTGAAGGCGGATTTATGAATCCATTGGCACTATTGTCATGGAAGTTGCCAGAGACAGGAATACATTACTGCTGAAGACAGACCAATCACCAGTCATAGCAATGTTGTTGCACACAAATGGACCATCTTGCCTCATTCTCTTCACTGTGATGGGCATTGTGTCAGGCTGTTGCTTCTCTTAAAAAAGAGTCATCTTCAAAGTGCCTAAACCTTTTAATTTTTTTTTTAATAATCAACAATGTGAAATTCCTAGATGAACTTCATAAAGCCAAATGACAGTTGCACAGGTATATTGCAGCTTATTCTACTGCTTAATGTCAGCTTAGCATCAGTACAATAGTACTTTGTTAGATCATAGGTCCCAGACTGTGCCCTTGATAATATAAATCATACTTAATGCAGGGAAACGGTGCCCTATGACTGCATGCTAACAATTGGCTGAATAAATTACATATCAACAGTTTGATCAAATAGTGAGTTCCAAAATAACATACCAGTTAACATTGCACAGTTAACATAATAATAAACAGAGGCTAATACATAGTCATTATCCCACAAACACATTACCATACATTTACCATATTTTTTTGAACAAAAGTGGCGGAACGCAAAGTTGTTCAGGGCTTTGCTGCTGTGGTTCAGTGTAAGGCCCATAAGGTTGAAGCAGAACCAAGAAAACATTGTCACTGCCTTCTTGGCTCGCTAAGACTGTCCAAACAAACTTTATAATTAGGCGTTGTGGATCTCATTCAGCAACCTCAAATGTGGTCTGAAAAAGATGGTGGATTGCTGCTAAAGTGAAATAAGTGAAAGTTAATGTTCTTCATTCAGTGGCGCCCTACTGCTTATGCACCAACCGCTCTGCTCACAGAACTAAGGGCTGCAGTCGGGGCCCTCGGCCTGTACTTCCTGTGTGGGGTAACCATAGATATATATAGAACACTAGATGTCTTACGGCGGAGTCTAGAACGTCTGCACTGGCGGCCATCTTGCCACAGTTAGCTCGCTCACCCATAACATTGTGTTGGTAGTGGTACATGTACTTTTTAAATAATACTTATATATAATAATACTTATATAATACTTGCTCAATTTTCAACCGATTTCCAAACGGTTTGGTTTCTTGCAAACTACTACTATTTGTAAAGGGAAATCTTGTACCTATTTTCGATTATTCTATTTTTTTTAGAACATAACATAATTATTCATAAGTATGCAGTGTCATAACTACATCTCTGATGTTTATAACAACCAAACAAAAATCGGTTGAAAATTTAGCAAGTTATGGTTATTTAAAAAGTACATGTACCACTACCAACACAATGTTATGGGTGAGCGAGCTAACTGTGGCAAGATGGCCGCCAGTGCGGACATTCGACTCCATTGGCCAGCAGCGTGGACGAGACATCTAGTGTTCTATATATATATCTATGGGTGTAACAGCCACACCTCAGCCTATACTTCCTGTGTGGTGTGCCACTGAAATGCTTCCCATAATTAACATTTCGAGGGATAAGAGGATTCCCTCTACATCGCTCCCTGACTATATTTACCAAAAATAGACTCATGTTTGGCTCCCACAGACAGACAATTTCTCTTCAGTGGGAGTTGGGAGAGTCCACTTTGATCCGCCATTGTCTGTAGGCTTTTTGGAACTTTACTCTGCAGACGTTCTCCCATCTATCCTCTGTTGGTTTATTTATTCCTTTTCTTGTCTTTCAACTGTAGCGCTCCTCATGGGGGTTTGTGCTAAGGTATTCTCCCTTTGCAGTGTTCTTCTGCATCATAAGTAAAGATGTCTCCCTCTTGCATGAATCAACCTGCAAAGGAGAATTAAGAAATTATGTTATTCATTTTCAAACCTGTCCTCTCTTTATTCCCAGAATAGAAGGAAGACCGGAATAAGTCGAAGAGTTAAAGAACAAGAACAAAGTTGTGTGTCAGTACAACTGCTTACTGAATAAGTAAACTACACACACATGGCTGTAAATAGTGACTTCATTGTGTGTATGTGTGTGTGTGTGTGTGTGTGTGTATACATTCCGGAAGCACACGTTGGTAACCTGCATCTCACCTGTATAATAATTAGATTACTGTCGAAGAGACACAAAGTAATTTGCCCCATGCGGTGCACCCTGTCAACCTCTCAGATCTGACTGCCAGCCCTGCTACCCAGACACGCACTATGTGGGTGTGAGTCTTCTGTGCGTTCGTTAGAAAGCATTTTAGCTCCGACCAGCCGATGAAGCTACAGGAAAAACATTTGTAATGTCCCGTTTGATGTCTTCATAAGACTTCATCGAGCCGTTTGCTGCGATAGTATCACTTGGGTCTGGTTGTCAGGCAAAGTTTATCTACATCCCATAATTAAGTACATGCCCTTCACCCCCCGTGTGTTTTATGTATTTGCTTGAATTAGAAACAGCTTAATACGGATAAAGATGATTAAGTATTAGTATATTTCAGCTGACATTAAATCAGTGTTCATGACTAAACAAAGTCTGGTTTTCTGTCTTGATTTAAGTTCTTTATCTGAGGATGTAGTCTTGTTGTCCTGAGGTTCAGTTCATTATCTGAGGCTGTAGTCCAGTTGAGGTTGAGTTAATTATCTGAGGATGTAGTCCCGTTGAGGTTGAGTTATTTATCTGAGGATGTAGTCCCGTTGAGGTTGAGTTATTTATCTGAGGATGTAGTCCCGTTGAGGTTGAGTTCTTTATCTGAGGATGTAGTCTCGTTGTCCTGAGGTTCAGTTCATTATCTGAGGATGTAGTCCCGTTGTCCTGAGGTTCAGTTCATTATCTGAGGATGTAGTCCCGTTGTCCTGAGGTTCAGTTCATTATCTGAGGATGTAGTCCCGTTGTCCTGAGGTTCAGTTCATTATCTGAGGATGTAGTCTCGTTGTCCTGAGGTTCAGTTCATTATCTGAGGATGTAGTCCCGTTGTCCTGAGGTTCAGTTCATTATCTGAGGATGTAGTCCTGTTGTCCTGAGGTTCAGTTCATTATCTGAGGATGTAGTCCCGTTGAGGTTGAGTTCTTTATCTGAGGATGTAGTCCCATTGTCCTGAGCTTCAGTTAGGGCCGCGTCTCGCTCCAGTATTCTTGTGGCTTCAGACGGTCCTCACTGAAGCTGCGTTGCAACTCTCTCCTCTCTCCTCCTCTCGCTCTCTCTCCCCCTCTATCTTTAACGACTCTCTGACCTTCTCTTCGTCTCTTCTCTTTCTTCATCTGTTGCTAAGATAAATAATGTTGCTCGCAGTGTTCTTTTCACTGTTAAGTAAAGCAGGTAAATATAGAACTGGAGCTGAGCTGCTTTTGCCAGAAAGGACCAAGAAAGACAAATGGGAACAAGAGGAAATAGGTCTGTGGGGCTGAATGCTGTGGACAATTCACACATTCACATGTACACACTCACACAACACTCACACTCACACACTCAAATGGATGAACATGCGCGCGGTCACACACACACACACACACACACACACACACACACACACACACACACACACACACACACACACACACACATGCACAGACAGAAATATATTCCCTCTGAGGAATTGATTGTGAGGTGCTTCCCTTTCTAATTAGAGACTTTTGTAGGGACCTCATAAATCACCTGCACATATAATGTGAAAGCTAGGGGTAAACTAACGCGAACAGAGGCGCATGTATATACACATACACACACACACACACACACACACACACACACATTCGGTTCACAGTCAAACTAGTGCAGGTCTCAAAGGTATTTTCATTGGTAATTCATACATTCGCATGAAGGTGTGATATTGCCTTTGTCAGTGATCCATGGTTAGAAAAGCGTGTGTATGTGTGTGTGTGTGTGTGTGTGTGTGTGTGTGTGTGTGTGTGTGTGTGCAGGGTGTGCATCAGGATATTAACATTATATTGTTCTATGTGCACTTGGGAACTAAAACTCAAGTAACCTGTTCTCAATGTGCAAAGGTAGAATGTACCAATAATGGTGTGTGTGTAATGAATCGTGTAATTACGGTTATGTATTTATTTGGGAAATTCTATTCCCTTGTTATTACACTGGTTATGAAGAGAATACTAAATTACAACAGAAAGTTTAGCTAGTGTGCGTGTGTGTGTGTGTGTGTGTGTGTGTGTGTGTGTGTGCGTGTGTGTGCGTTTGTGTGCATGTGTGTGCGTGTCTGTGTGTGTATGTGTGTGTGTGTGTGTGTGTGTGTGTGCGTGTGTTTTTGTTTGTGTGCACCAACATGTCCTAGTGTGAGAGTTATTCTGATGTCAGTGAGTGGTAACAGGATACTGGTGGAAGTCTGGTCTCAGACAGAAGCTGGCTCTAGTTCTCCATCTATTATTCACACACCTAGGCTCTCTCTTACACACACACACACACACCACTCCCTTCCCTTAACCACACTTTCCATCGTTTTTGCTTTCATGCTGATCTTAGGATATCAGACTTTGACACTTCCTGGCGTCTTCTGAATTTGCATTGCATTTTCTCCCAATTGCATGGATGTCATTAACATGTGCCCTACGGCCAAAACGCATCAGTGTGTGTGTGTGTGTGTGTGTGTGTGTGTGTGTGTGTGTGTGTTTGTATGTGTATTTCCCATATGTGTGTGTGTGTGTGTGTGTGTGTGTGTGTGTGTGTGTGCGTGTTCATCAACCCCAGAAACAAATCAAACTCTTGAAGTCAATGAGCTGCACTGTTTGCCCTGATAAACAAACTGGAAATTGCTATTGACCAGGGACGAGACGATAGACTGATAAGGAGCCGAGAGAGAGAGAGAGAGAGAGAGAGAGAGAGAGAGAGAGAGAGAGAGAGAGAGAGAGAGAGAGAGAGAGAGAGAGAGAGAGAGAGAGAGAGAGAGGAGATCCATTAAAGCAATGCCAGGTCTGTGTGGAGGGCAGACACTGGCTTCAAAGTCACAGCGTCAACGTTGATCTGAGCTTGTCAGTCGTTCACTATCAGATCAAGACATCTTCAGCCTCCCTCCTCCTCCTCCCTCCTCCTCCTCCCTCCTCCTCCTCCTGGGTTGGCTGAGCTGCTGATTGACAGGCATAAGAGCAACGTGTGATCAAATCACAGAGTGAAGGCCCCCTGGCCTCAATGACAAACGTCCCCATAGAAGCTTTGTGGG
>NW_028178244.1:10000-14092 GCF_964030765.1 Micromesistius poutassou | reverse complement strand
CATCCTTTCCACAACCCTCACAACCCCCAGTACAAAATGGCAGACTCTGAGAACCTTAAGCGTGACTTCTTGGTTTGTGTTCCTCTTGTCCTTTTTGAAGGGTTTTTTTTTTCTGCCAAAACAAAGGTCTGAAGGTTGTGATTGGTCCAGTTCATCAACAGCAGTAGACGTCCCCCTTTTAAAGCTGCTCAGTTGTCTCAATCAAAAATGAATGGATGCGCACGAGGGAAGAAGGGACGTGAACACAGCCCTACGGGGGAGTCTATATGGTAGGTAATTAAACACGGATGGATGGGTGCCAGGAGACCTACGTGGTCTGTCCTCCCCCTTCCTTCAGGCCTAATGAGCGGATCCGTACTCGTCGACGCACCTTGTAAGCGCTGGGCTTTGAGCGCGTAGGATGAAAGGACGCTAATCTAATATTTATTAAGAGTTAGAGGAGCCGACAAACAAATGTCTCTCGGCCATGCTCGTTAGATCGGCGCAAAAGAGGAAGAATCACAGCATCTGGGGCATGTCATACTCGTAGTTATTTATTTAAAGGGACACTTTTTCCCCCCTAGCTGTGGTGTTAATTAGCTAATAGCATTAACAAGCCATTACAAAATCAGCCGGTTTGTGACATTGTTTTTTCAAATACCTCGGGACAGAGCTGGACACATCGTTGTCCTTCTCACAGCATGCTGCCGACTCCCAGCAGCGCCTCCACCTGCGGAGGAAGCTCAGAGTCTCTAATGTCAGCAAGGACATTTGAACTGTGGTTTACCGTTCACTCATTGAATCCAAATCCGTCCTCTACTTTCAATATCTCCGCCCGGTACAACACCCTCATCATCAAGCACAAAACAAAATTTGCCTGGATAGTAAATCAGGCTGGCAAAATAATTGGCTTTCCCCGAACCCCCCCCCCCCTAACAGAACTGTACACCCGGTCAGTACTCAGGAAAGCCCATACAATCACACAGGACCCCACCCAACCCCTCCACCAATCCTTAGAGTTACTGCCATCAGGTCGACGCTACAGGGTCCCGTTGGCACGAAAAAACATCTACAAAATATATTTTTATCCCCACTGCCATCACCACACTGAACAGTCACAAATCTCATTCCATTCAGTCATCCCTTTGTGCCACTTGCATTCATTTATTGCCATTATTTTGGATTGTCTCTGTCTTGTATGTATTTATTTAGTGTCAATTGAACCTGCCCTGTCAAAGATGAATTTCTGTCACTTGTGACGGACAATAAAGTTTTCCTCATCTTCCTCATCCTCATCCTCATCGTCGTCCGCTTATCCGGGGTCGGGTCGCGGGGGCAGCAGCTCAAGCAGGGGGCCCCAGACTTCCCTTTCCCGGGCCACATTGACCAGCTCTGACGGGGGGATCCCGAGGCGTTCCCAGGCCAGTGTTGAGATATAATCTCTCCACCTAGTCCTGGGTCTTCCCCGGGGTCTCCTCCCCACTGGTCGTGCCTGGAACACCTCCCAAGGGAGGCGTCCAGTGGGTTTTCCTCATCTTATCTTATCTTATCACAAGTGGAAGTGTCGACCAGGATCAGCCTACCAGTGGGCACAGTCCACTGGGTAGATCTATCTGTTAAACATCTTGTGCTGCTGTCACAACGTCCATTTTGAAAGGGCTTGCGATGGCCAATCACCGTCACCCCTGGTGGTCTAACAGGCGATTACGGGGAACAGGGGAACGATGGAGACCGGCTCCCCTCGGCAGCAGCAGCTCATCGGATGTGGAAATAATGGAGACGGGGGCATAAACATAAAGCCACTCTGCGGTTTTATTACAGCTGTTACTTTCATCACCACGCTCCGTCATTTCACACACAGCGAGGGATAAGACGAGGCAGGTGGGGCGACCGACCTGAATTCAAATGAGGTATGAGGGCGTCACGTGGGAGGTGGGGGGAGGGCAGGAGTAGTGACTACAGTGTTTGACTCACAGCACTCAAAGGGACTGGGTTTGACCCACCATATCAGCAGAACCTCCTAGAGCGGGCTGCTCTGACCCTGACCCACTGACCCACCGCGTTCACTGAGAGTCTCTCTGGACGGAAGCCATCTGCTTCCGTCCAGAGAGACTCTCAGAGACCCCGTTGGGAGAAGCGTGTTATTGATCGCCCTGCGATGGGAATACGGAGCAACGCTGCTGATTGGAACACTCGGATCAATGCGCGCCCGGCTTAGGTTTGACACAGAAAGGTCGCGCAGGGGTCAGGGCGAGACGAAGGAAACGGAGGTAAGAGCTTTCAGCGGTTCAGAGGGCCGTCACACAACACTGGTGATCGTCATTGCGTTCGATTAAGTAGGCTGGTGGGTCAACCCACCAGCCTACTTACTACCACTTACTACCTGTTAGTGTTGGAGTGTGGTACAGCCCACACTCTCCCTAGTGATGTCACAAATTGTCATTGATTTTGGGATGGCTTGATGGCGTGAGCCCTTTAAAACAGCCCTGCTCCTCTGGTTGACACAGGTGTGATAGGCTTGTCGTCTCCGCTTGACTGTGTGTGTGTGTGTGTGTGTGTGTTAAGCTCGTACGAACCCTCTGCAACTTCAAAACAACCCAAGAAAAACACCTCAAATAAACGTATAAAGCCGTTTCTTCCTGCGTGGAAGGAAGTGATTAGCATTAGCTCGAGAGCATTGCACTTGGTTGGAGAAGCGGAGGTGATTTTTTTTTTTCTGCCCCACCCCCCCCAGCATGTCAAGTCATCACGAGGAGTGGATGTTTGGTACTTGACGGTTCGAGAGAACGGGTTGTACATATGCTATTGAGGAGATAACGCGACCAATCACAGGCCTCGTTCTGAGTGAGCTCAGCGGGGCGGGGAGGGGCCGTGCGGGTCGACTAAAGACCTCCTGGCATAGTGCACATCTGACCGATGTATCCCTTTTTTTGTATTCAATTACATTCACATTTAGGGCATTAAGCAGACCCTTTTATCCAAAGCGACTTACAGTAAGTACATTTGTCATAAGTAGGTGAAACAATATATCGCTGTCGGCACAGTGAGGATGTTCATAGAACCAAGTGCAAAGCACTAACAATCGCTAGGACAACCCATTCCCCGTACACAACAAAGGTTTGTGTATATATCTCTCTCCCGCGTTCTGTCTCTCTCCCTCTGTCTCTATATGTAATAGAGACACCGTAGAAACACAGCTACAGACATGAGATGCGGTAGGGATGCAGCAGAGACGTGGTCAAAAATACAATAGACGCACCTTAAAGTCACAGTAGAAACATAACGACACAATAGAAATCGAGCATGGCGTTACTTTGGGCAGGCCACGCAGTCGACTGAAATCAGCTGAATCACGCCGTCGCCATTGAACACACAAAGGTCTCGAGCCCCCCCCCCTGCTCCACTCAGTGGGGATGGAGCGACATATAGCGTTTGACCTGTAATAAGCAGTTTCTAAAATGAATGTAAATGCCCATGCTGTGGCCTTTACCCTGCTATCAGGCGGCCGCCGGCTCTGTTCCATAACGCACGAGGCTCCCTGCTTGACCTGCTGCACCAGGCTGAAGGGGAGAGGGGACACGTTACAGACACAGTACAGACACAGCAGAGACACAATGTACACACACAACGGAGACACGACTGAGTGGAGACACAGCACAGACACAGAAGAGACGGAACGGAAACCAACATGTTCACACAATATACACACACAATACAGACACAACTGAAACACTTTATGAACAAGGAGAAAATCAACGGAGACGCAATAGATACAACTTGTACACAGAAGCATAGAAACGCAACAGAAATCGTAAAAACACAATAGAGACACACTATTCACATTGTATCATTGAATTCTAATGAAATGTATGCACATAACATAACAACGATAAATTATTAACTTACCATTAGATGAGTCGACTGCCCAAACAGCTGTAGATAATGGTATGTGGGCCAGCCCAGCACGCTTATCCGTGCTCAAAACAACTGAATTAAAAATAACTTCATGAGCACGTTGAACGTTGTCATAACTTTAATTAGTTAGAAAGACATATATTCAACATATATTATTTATAATCTGGCAGCTGCACTCTATAGTCATAATTTTGTCAG
>NW_028178244.1:0-5000 GCF_964030765.1 Micromesistius poutassou | reverse complement strand
AGATTGCACGCCTTCCCCTTATCCCTCCTCCGTCTTCCCTTCCGCCGTCTCTCTCTCTCTCTCTCTCTCTCTCTCTCTCTCTCTCTCTCTCTCTCTCTCTCTCTCTCTCTCTCTCTCTCTCTCTCTCTCTCTCTCTCTCTCTCTCTCTCTCTCTCTCTCCCTCCTCCTCCTCCTCAGTCTCTCCCCCCTCTGCTCTCACCATCCTCCTCCTCCTCCTCCTCTTCTTAAGGGTCTTATTAGGACCCAGGAGGAACAGGGTCTCCCCGTTGAAGGCGCAGGGCTTCAGATTAGTGTAATATGGAGCATAGTGTTCGGTGTATTGAATGAGGACAATTCTTGTGGGGAAGGGAAACAGGATTCGTAATATGGGAGTTACATCTGGTCATTGTATATTTCGGGACCAGCAGAAGGTACCAGGTTTGATTCCCCCAACAAGGCAGGATAGGCTTGTGGTGAGGGGGTTCCACTCCCAGTTGATCTACCACAGGACCCAGTTGGATCAACCCAAATACATTAGCAGTTGGGTTTGTTAATTCAATTGGGATTCTGTTGGAGCGTGTTGATTTTCATTTGGCTGATTATTAGACTTATGTGATAATGATGGAGGAGGATTTCAGGCCCAGGGCTGTGTGTTGGTGTGTTTGTGGTGATGTATTTCATGGTGTTTCAACTCTGACGATGTTGGTGGTTTTTTTGGTGCATTTTTTGCTGCATTCATCTCTACTTTAATAGAAATGACCTTGGGTCGTATCATGAAGGTCAAAGCATTTTTATAAGCCCCACTCTCTCAGTCATGTGTGCAATTGACCAAATATTTGACTGCTGTAGACAGTTGTGTTCATTGACTGTGAAATGTCTTTGAATGGCATTCAACCAAGTCGCTCTCTCTCTCCATCTCTGTCCCTCCCCCTTCTCCGTCTCTGTCTCTCTCCCTCTCCCAATTCAATTTTCAATTCAAAAGGCTTTATTAGAATCGGGGAAATGCCAACAATTAGAACAAAAGCATAAAATGTACAATAAAAAATCCACGGTGCACTGGAACGTTGTCATAGCACAAAAAACACGGATAAAGATGGCAACACTGTTCGGATTAAAAGTTGTGTGCTCAAATGAAAATAAGGTCAGGGTTGGTAAAGTAAAGTGCAACAGATAAACATCTCTCTCTTTCGTCCCAGCCTCCATTAAGCTTTTGAACGCAACTTAACACTCTACCAAGCTCCATGTTGTTGATGTCAAAATGTTGGTTTGTCAGTTTTTTATTGTTGTTTTATTGTTATTTATGTTATAAAAGCAACAATGCACTGTGCCCAAGGCCAATTTCCCCACGGGGACAATAAAGTTTTACCTACCTACCATCTCTCTCTCTGCTAGCTGGATGTCTCGTGTGATGCAGCGAGTGCAGACGTGCCGACCGCGGTTGTAAACATAGCGGGCGCGTGGAACCAAATCGTTTGTGTCTCCGTGTCAGAAGCTATGCCCATCGTTTCCCTGCCCCACGTCTCTGAGTGGGGCATCCCACTGTGTCCGTTTTATTCTTAGACTTAGTTATTAGTCGTTTGACGTTAAAACCAGAAGCGTGGCCAGGGATTGGAGTTTTTTTGATCGGCTCAGAGGAACTCATGTCATGATCCATCTGCAATACAGTCTCTATACCATATTGCATTGGATGGGGGGGGGGGGATGTGTGGACGGACGGATGGACAGACGTACTTGGTACTTCTAACTTGGTACAGTCATAATGGGTTGTCCACTTTTGTTGCCCTGGTAACAAGGTAATCTGCGTGCTCTAATGCTTCAACAACCTACCGCTTGGCTCTTGGATGTACTCTCTCTCGCGCTCTCTCTCTCTCTAATGGCCTAACAGGGTAAAGCAAGGGAGCATCAGGGCTGTTTTTATGTCTCACTAAACCTCCTAACACCACTCACTGGTCGCGATGCATCCGTGGATACACCGGCCCCCTCTCTGGGGCCCCTGGCTGTAGCCGATGCATATTCATGTGCTGTTTGTGCTGCCGCTAAGAAACGCACCGGACCCAACCAGACCGGATCGGATCAGATCAGATATCCATTCTCAAGAATTAAAAAAAAGGTAAAAAAAGTTTTTCTGTAGTTTGTCATCTTTACGTGGCGGTGCTTCGGGAAGTTAGGACGTTGACGTGGAAACAGATTCTCCGATTTCACACCCTAGAATCCGATAATGGTATCCGGAGAAGCTGCACAATCGGTCCGTCTGATTTAAAAAATCAATGCGTATCTTGCTAGTCACTCGATACCGCTCAGCGCAGCGAAAGTGGCCCTCTTAAAAAGGGATGTTGATTTTAAAATGTGCTTCAGCGCGTTTTGAAATGGACATATTCGGGCCTTAGGGAAATGTGGTGGGACAGCTCCGGTCGTAACTCCTGCGTAACATCTGGCACGGTACGCATGGGTAGGGTCCGCCAACGTTCAGAGTGCTTGGGCTATTTTGTGTATTAAGTGTTCGCAGAAACGGTAGACGAAGTTAAATGAAAGTAACTCTCCTTGTCAGACCGGATGGGTGGGCGAAGGTCGCGCCCGCGTCATTAGACTGATTGGAGGGATGTTTAGGAGTATGAATCTTATTGAGTTATGAGTACTGAGAATGAGTCTTCTCCTTGACTGGAACGCGTTGACTGAGGAGGAGGAGGAGACTGAAGACTTGGAAGACACTGCTGAACACAATCCCACATTTGACACATCCATGGATGAACAAATACGCAAAATCAACGGCACATCATGTCGCACCAAACAACCAACAGATTCCAGTTCGAAATGCCAGGACTGAGCAAAGCTAGATGATGCTACGCTCCAAGATGCTAAGGCACATTCGGACATTAGGCCAACAGTTAACTACAACACTAAATGGCATTCGAAAGTGCGTTTGCCTTCCGTAATATAAAAAATCTCCAGATAAAACGATATCTATATTTAACAGTAATATACAATTATAACAATACTATTCGAAAAATATATATATAACAGAAAAACCACAATATTACGACTGGAAATATTGGGGCCGTGGGCCGCGCCCACGGCCGTCTCTGCTCAGACCCGTCCAGGAGCACCTGGGCTGTGTTGCGATGCTATCCGCACTCACTATGCTTAGTTTGAGTAGGTCGGGCGTTCCAATTCAGATCGGGCAAAAGAAGTGTACCTAAGGACCCGGATGGTGAACTCAAAACGGTCAAACCGCAAAGTGTGGATCGATGCACACTTTTCGTACTCAACCATCTAGCTACGTAGCGGAAAGGCGGCGCCGGGCTGAGACAACATCGGCACATTTTCCACATAGCCTGCATTAATTGAGTTATTTTGTAGCTTTTATAGCTTTTCTAGCTTTTTCTAGCTACTATGCGTAAAGAGTTCACTGTTCAAAGCGGATGTTTATTGCGGGGGGAGGAGCCACGGCGGCAGTCGCGATCGTAATTTCCGGGTAGTGCACCATGGAGTATTCCATTTGGAACGACACTGACATCTGAAAATCAGCGCACAGTCAGTGCGGATAGTGTACTACGTGCACGTGTACTCATGGAAGTATGGATATCGAACACAGCCCTGGCCTCATCGCGCTCTGAAGTGGAAGCGTCCATCTTGTCTGCGACGCCGCGCGCCATCTTGTATTGACACAAGTGGAAACAATCAAGCCGCGGCGGGGCCGGTGGTTGGCGGTGTTTGCTTTTGATTCCAAAGCCTTGAAAGGACGAACTTGAGGTGGAACAAAACCCCAAAAGAAGCAGAACAACAGGAGCTTCAGAAACAAGCAGATGAATCTGTGGTGCCGCGGCTTTGGGAGACTTGGGAGCAGCTGCAGAAGGGTGGCTCAGTAACACGACAAATCACAGCCCTCTGCTTTGTTGATAATGTGAAGTCTGGGGATTTTTAACCGTGCGAGGCTGTGTGGGGCCAGGTGTATTTCCAATTTTTTTTATCAGCGAGACCTTGGCAGGTGTTTACACACATGCAAGGTGCTTTTGTTTCTGTGTGTGTTGCGTGAGTGTGTGTAAGAGTGTTGTTTCTGTCAAATATTAATGGGGGACACTGATACCCTCCCTGCCTGATATCAAGAGATGCGGCCCTTCAGAAGTCTTTATAATTGGCCAATTAGGATCACAAGGTCAACAGGAGCAGCGGTAATCCAGCTTGACGTCAGCCTTTTCACACCTTTGGTAGCAAAACAAATATTGGACTTTCTGCCTAACGCTCTGTCTTTTTTAAAATAGCTGACAGTCTGGCCCGTGTGTGCCCACACATTAAAAGGGCCCCTGTTTTACCACCAGCTGTCATGCTAATCAGCCATTATGAGCTATTTCAAATTAAGTGCATTTGTGACATCACAAGTGGGAGTGGCTGCACTGTGCATGTGGAGGTATGGATGTATACCATGTGTGGTGGATAGATCCGCCTACCATGCACATTCAAAGCCACCATCTTGGTATTTTTTTCATCATTTATAAGTTAGAACAATAGCAACTGGTTGCTATTGTTGCTTGGTGTTGCAGACTTTTGGGTTAAGAGGCACCTAGGTGGCAGCTTGGAAGAAACACATGGTTGAAACCCTCCTATACTTCATGGTGGACCCTCCCACTTGTGACGTCACTGGAGGTTAGAGGTTTAAAAGGCTGGGTAATGGATAAAAAACAAGCTATTCCTGATACAAATCTATGCTGTTTTTATGTGGACTGCAAGTAACCACTCACCCACATACAATATTTTTTTTATTTTGCGCCATTCCTTCGCTGTCTGCTTCTCTGGCTAATTAAGAACATCTAGATATTGCTTTATTCAGAGATCAGTAATAAAACATATGAGTAAAAGATATGCTCATAAAATCTCTCATGCATCCTCTAAAGAGCCTTCTCATCCTCCTCGCCTCTTTACTGCTCAAAGGTTGTATTAGCGCTACAAGGTGCTATGCTACAAAGTGCTGTACCATAAGAGGCTGTGCTACAGCATGCTATCCTACATAGTGCTACGCTATAACA
>NW_028178245.1:0-13442 GCF_964030765.1 Micromesistius poutassou | reverse complement strand
CAAGAACCACAGTCAGGGGGTCCCGCTGCGAAGATTTGTGTGCGCTTGCGCTTGTGATCTCAGATGTGTTTGTGTAGTTTGCACTGTGTGTATGTGTGTGTGTGTGTGGTAAGAGGGTAAACAAGCTAAAGAGTGCAGTGTCAGGGTCCTGCTGTGATGACGTGTGTGTTTGTGTTGTGTGTGTGTGTGTGTGTGTGTGTGTGTGTGTGCTCATGCATGTAGTATGGGCCCTATGGTGTCTTGAGCTGGACTCTTGTCGATTCAATTGGGCGGTGGTCTTCTATATATTATATATATAAAAACTCTATGCCAAAGACTCCTTCGAGTCCTTGTCCCTAGTCATTGGTCAAATGTGCATACAAAATACTCACACACACACACACACACATGACCAGATTCATCCAAACGAACAGATTTCGTCACACACTTTTCAGGCATTCAGTGAGGGAGAGCGAGAGAGAGGGAGAGCGAGAGAGAAAGAGGGAGAGAAAGAGAGAGAGGTGGGAGGTGGGAGGGGACGGAGCGGGGGGAGGTGGGTCAAAGCACCGCTGTCCACATGAAGAGCGATGATGTTGTTGACTCACTGTCTCGCTGATGCCAATCAATCAATTAAGCGATCAATAGTCATCTGGAGAACCCTGGAGGACGCTGGCTAAAGGATGCCAGGAACACTCCAATCAATTACTTTTCACCTCAGCTGTGTGTGTGTGTGTGTGTGTGTGTGTGTGTGTGTGTTCAGCCTTCTTCAACTATTATGGATTCACAGTATGTATGCATGCATACACTAACTCTGTGCCCATTATTACAGCACTGCAACATGACATGTACGCATGACACACACTGAAGCGCTTGCACACACATGCATGCACACACACGCACACACACACACACACACACACACACACACACACACACACACACACACACACACACACGAACATACACACACAGTCCATCTGCCCTCAAATGACCCTGGGGGAAGGAATGACACATCACGGAAAAACGACGAATGAGTAGGATTCCCTAATTTCTCTTCCTGTGTGTGTGTGTGTGTGTTGGTTTGTGTGGGGGGCTATTTTCCCTCTCCCCTTTTCTTTCTGTTTTTCTCCTGTTTTCTGCATTATCTATTCCATTCATCCTGTACTGTCC
Organism: Micromesistius poutassou; assembly: GCF_964030765.1. Taxonomy (NCBI): domain Eukaryota; kingdom Metazoa; phylum Chordata; class Actinopteri; order Gadiformes; family Gadidae; genus Micromesistius; species Micromesistius poutassou. Next base: position 12,293 of record NW_028178245.1, on the reverse strand, counting down.
TGAATTCTGACAATTATAGTAATAACAAATAATGATATTATTATTATCATTATTATTATTATAACTCCATTATTATTATTATGAGGATTATAATTATCATCATTATGGGAATAAGCCCTGTTAAATGGCGGGTGGAGCTGTTGTTGTGATCCAGAATCCTGTGGGCCGCAGTTCATTTCCACCAAATGAATAATTCTCTGTGATCCTGAGCGCAACAGAAGCTCCGTGGAGGCCTGGATCACACAGGATGAGTGCTTCAAGGCTGGATGACACACACACACACACACACACACACACTTCTATAATGGGAGCATTGTCGCGACTTGAATGGAATATGGAACCGACAATGAATTTATTTAGGCGTAATCTACACACAAACCACACCCGCGCACAAATACACACGCACACACACGCAGACACCTGGTATGTATGGATACATGCAGGCTCAGCACAAGGTCATGATGGTTGTGGATCCTAATGGTTTGAGGGCTTGTGCGTCGCGTGCCCCAGCTGTTCCTGTTGTGATTGTGTGGTATATATATATCTGCGTCCTTGTGCAGATGCGTGATTGTAGATCTGTCTCTGTGTGTGTGTGTGTGTGTGTCTTTGTGTGTCTGGGCTGGGGTGGTGGGCGGTTTCTATGAATGGAATTAATCCTGCCATTTCCATGTAGGCGTGTGTGTGTGTGTGGGGGGGGGGGGGGGAGATTAGGGATATGGTTGACTGATATTTCCAGGAGGTCATGGACTATTCCTGTGTGTGTGTGTGTGTGTGTGTGTGTGTGTGTGTGTGTGTGTGTGTGTGTGTGTGTGTGTGTGTGTGTGTGTGTGTGTGTGTGTGTGTGTGTGTGTGTGTGTGTCTATTCCAGTAGAGAGATGCTCAGAGGTCACGTCGTGTTGTCCCACACACCAGCAGCCACCATCTGGGCTGACCCACAAACCGCTGCACAAACAAACATACACAAACACACACACACACATGCGCACATCCTTGCCATAACCACAATCTCATTACACTCAATTACTTAAAGCCCGCAGACCAACACACACATAAGCGCACACACTACCCACATGGACACTCACACTCACCCTTGTACATACAGACACACACACACACACACACACACACACACACACACACACACACACACACACACACACAGGCACACACACACATTGAGGTCTGATAGTTCAGACTTTGTGCCACATGCACATTTCCAAGAAACCACTGAGATCTTCTGACAACATCTGTATTGCTCAGGTCCAGTTCAGTCTTCCTGTTCCCGTGCTCATGTTTAGTTCTAAACAATAGCGCAGAATTCTGCGCTCTAAGCTGAGCTCATTTCATCCACGTTTTGAGCGAGGCCATGTTCCGGAAGGTGCCGTGGTGGCGTAGTCAGCGTCCCACGCTATTGGCCCGTTTCCATCCCTTTCAGTTTCAGTTCCTTCTTTGACGGGGAGTTGTGCGCTGTTCACGTGCGACCTGTTTGAAATCGAGAAAGCGTGTTTGTGTGTGTGTGTGTGTGTGTGTGTGCGGTGTGTGTGTGTGTGTGTGTGTGTGTGTTTGTTTGTGTGTGTGTAAGAGCGTCCGCCTGCTCTATCTGTATGTGGAGGTGGAGGTAAATATTATCAGAAGTATTAGTAATGTGAGTGCAGGGATCATTGTAAGCACATGTCCCCAGCCCCCCTTCCTCCCCCATCTCCCCCCTGTCTCCCCCCCCGTCCCCCCAACGGAGAGTGATGGTGGGGCTTTGATCAGCCAGTGAGGGGCTGGCTGCGGGGGAGGAGAGAGGGGAGGGTGGGGTGGGGTGGGTGGGGGCGGGGAGTGGAGGGGAGGGGTGGTGGACTGTACAGGAAGAGGCCCCAGTGTTGGTGTCATTGGATCCTCCGATGTTGAAATGTTTCGCCTCACTCAAGTCCCTGTGTGCCTTCAAAACATAGACCAATGGAGTGTGTGTGTGTGTGTGTGTGTGTGTGTATGGGGTTGATGCTCTGCAGAGATTCTGTGTGTGTTACTGTGTGTGCATGAATGTGTAACTGTGTGAGGCACTTTTGTGTTGAGTCTGTGGCCATGGAATTAGGAGGTCCACTGCAGAAATATGGATTTGATTTGTCCAGAGACGGTGTGTGTGTGTGTGTGTGTGTGTGTGTGTGTGTGTGTGTGTGCACGTGTGTTTGCATGTGTGAGTGTGTTCGCCCAGGCGTGCGTGTGTGTGTGTGTGTGTGTGCTTCGCAGGGAAGACAAACCACATGTACCCTTTACCTTTACGGTAATTGACAGCACTTGCCTCTCCAGGATGATGATCGCGTTAACAGGAACACAATCAACCCTGTCTCTCCTTCTCCTTCCCCTCGAAAGGCCTCTCCTTTCCAAAGCTCTCTCTCCCCTGGAACACAATGGACTCCTCTCCATTCTCCTCCTTTCACAGCTCTGCAGTGCACTATTCATATTGTTTGTGTTTAAAAGACCGGGGCCTTGCCTCCCGAGGAGATGCGAGGACATGTAGTGTTCGGCGCGGGGCACCAGAAGACTGTGTCCTTTCCTTTTCAAAATAAGAGAACATGTATTTTCGCAAAAAGCTCGCTGCGGTTTCCTCCCTGTGGGTTCTGTAAATATCACTCCCTGTGCCTCTCTTCTTGTTTTCCGTGATCAAACAAACAAGGGAGCATTATTTTGGGTTGGATGGACTCGGGAATCCCGCCAGCGACGGAGCATGAATACGTTACCGGCTGAAAGAACGAATGAAAACAAACGGCCACATTTCGAGAAGTGCAGACTTCTTCGGTCGCAGAATTGACTTTTAATTGCCAGACTTTGCGAGAGGGAAGGGGCCTCGGTGCTCGAGGGAAGGAGGTTAGGAGAGGAGGGGGATAGGTGGAGAAAATGACGCAGTAAGAACTTCAGTCTTGGGAGGGAGAGTCACCAGCAACTCCCAGCAACTCCCAGCAACTCCCAGCAGCCAGCGGAGCACAGCATGCAAGAACACCCATGACTCCCATAACACACACACACGTACACGCGCATTTGCTCCAGCACATGAACACACACAGACACACCTTTACAGATTCTCTCCTTTTCTCCCCCTCCCTTTTCCCATACCTTTACCTCTGTACTTCTATTATCCACCCTGTCACACACACACTAATACTTGTCCGCCCATTCCTGCTTGCCTACTCTTCTCTCCCCCCCTCTCTTCCTTTATTCTCTTTCTCTCTGTCTCTCTCTCACTCTCTTCTCTCTCTCTGTCTCTCTGCACGTCTCTCTCTCTCTCGCTCTCTCTCGCTCTCTCTCTCTCTCTCTCTCTCTCGCTCTCTCTCTCTCTCTCGCTCTTGCGCTATCTCTATCTCTGCACGTCTCTCTCCTCTCTCTCTGCAGGTCTCTTCTCTCTCTCTCTCCTTGCTCTCTATCTCGCTCTTCTCTCTCTCTCTCTCTCTCTCTCTCTCTCTCTCTCTCACACTTTGTGCGTCTCCCAGCTCTCTTCATATTTCATATGAAGCAGTGCTTTCCAGGCGGCCAGCTGTGTAAACAAGCAGGACCTGACTTAGTCTTAACTGTAGGAACGCGCCGGAACAACACACACACACACACACACACACACACACTCACACACACACACACACATACACACACACGTGATATATGGGTAGTTGCAGGGCTTATCTTACTGTGTGTGTGTGTGTGTGTGTGTGTATGTGTGTGTATATGTGTGGGTTTGTGCGTTTTGTGAGTGGGTGTATGTATGTGTGCGTGCGTTTAGGTGTGTATGTGTTATGGTAGCAGTGTGTATAACTATGCAGCTCTATTAAAAGGGTAGACCCAGACAGCTTTCTTCCATCTAAGAAACATTGCCACGGTTACGGTGGTGCCTAACCCGAGAAGATTCTGAAAAACGGCCTCCTGCTTTTATCTCCAGCCGTTCGCACAAAAACTGCAAGTCTGTCTTTACTGCCGGGACTAAGAAGGCAATCGGCAAAGAATAACTTACTCAAATCACAGGGCCAAGTCCTGGAACCAGACCCAGAACGGAGAGAGTAGCTGCACTACTCTGCCTCTCTGCTCCCTGCTGGTTTATCTGTGTAGAAAATATGGATGTTGCGTCGGTGATGACACCCACTGGATTGCACCGGACCACTCCGAGGGGGACGATGTGCATGCCACCGATGTTTGAGCTATTTGTCTCCGGCAGCAGACAATATTGCTCTATATTTGGCACACTGAGCGTTAATCCTGTGTATTCTATGGCCAAAATAGCTTTCTTCGTGAATTTAAACGGTCAAACGGGACCGGCCCTAAATATATACTACAGAGATGATCTAACCACTGAGACTGTAAACGGACAAAGGAAAGAGGATTGGTTTCGTAATAAACTAGGAGAATACATTCACGTTTCTTCCTGTATTAGCATGGATATGCTAATATGTCACCATTCTAATACTCATCCACCGACTGCATCCTCCTAACGGGCGTTAGAGGAACTACATGAAAGTCAACAAAGTCAACAGAAAGTCATAGCTGCATATGATCAGGAGCCAGTATATATATATATGTATATCAGGCCTGCTAGCACACACACATACACACCCACGCACCGACACATGCACACACACTCTTTCTATCTCGTACACACGCACACACCCACACACGCACGCATGCGCACAAACTCTCTCTCTCTCTCGTACACGCACACACATGCACGCACACACACACACGCGCACGCATGCACGCACACGCACAAACTCTCTCTCTCTCTCTCTCGCACACGAACACACACGCACGCACACGCACAAACTCGCTCTCTCTCTCTCACACACACACACACACACACACACACCCTCAGGACCTCTGTTTCCTTAGCGCTCCTCAATGGAAAATTTGATGACTCTGCTTTTAATTAATGACCATAACTAGAGAACACTCACATAGCCAATAGACATTAGAGAAGCAGGCTCTGTGAGCCCTAAACTACGACTGCTCCTGTGATTGTGTGTGTGGTCTTCAAGGCACACCATAGTGTGTTCATGTTTGAATGTATTGCTGTAATGTGTCTTTCATTAGAACATTAGAACTACACGTGCTTCCCTTTCTATAGAATCCTTTGCACATCCCCTTCATGCTTGTGTTTGTGTATAGTGGCTGTGCATACCAGTATCATCCAAAGTTAGTCTGTTATGAGTCCATATGTTTGTGTAGGTGTTTAACACACTCCCGTTGCTGGACTAAGTTGGAGAGTTTCCTGAGCTGTAGACTTTAGTGTTAACCAAAAGGTTGAGCGTCAACATTTTGTCTTGTTTTTTCTTACACCTGTGACAGTTTGTCGTAATTATGACCGTCTTTCTGTGTCACCACAGCAATCTGTGTCTGTGACTGTGTGTGTGTGTGTGTGGGTGTGTGTGTGTGTGTGTGTGTGTGTGTGTGGGTGTGTGTGTGTGTGTGTGTGTGATATCGCAAGATCGGATGTACAGGTGGGCAGATGGTCAGTTCTGCTCGGAAAGACACAGCGATGCTCATCGTATGTCAGGGAAACACACACACACACACACACATGCACACGCACGCGCACACGCACACACCGATCAAGCCTAATGTTCTGCAGGTGCGATGCTCTTTGGCATTTGGGATAATTAAAGGCTGACCTTTTTCAGGAGAAGGTAGAAATGTCACCCGGCCCACTTCTCTGACAAGTGGTTCCCCCACCCACACACCCACACGCCCACACACCCACACACCCACACACCCACACACCCACACACCCACACCCCCCCCCCCCCCCCCGACACACACACACTCACCCATCCACACACCCACACACTCACCCATCCACACCCCCCTGAGGGCTGCCGGGCTGCCCAGAGTGGATTCTCACCTCCAGAGAGGTGTACGTGGCACCCCTTAACCTCGTTGTACCACCACAGTTAGGATCTGTCCAACGAGGAGAACACAAGGCCGACACTCACTTGTCACACTCTCGCTACCTCCACCCTCCTCCTCCACCCTCCTCCACCACTCTCCACCATCAGGCCAGACCTAACCCAGTGTCGACTGGCCCTCGTGGGCTTCTCCTCTCTCCGATGCTATATGGACAGGTTCTAAAACATGGACAGGTTCTAAGGACATGGACAGGTTCTAAGGACATGGACAGGTTCTAAGAACATGGACAGGTCCATGTTATATAAGGTCCTGAATGGACCTCTATTACAGCTCAATTCAGGAATCATAACAGGTGTTTTACGGACATCTTTTGGTTAGGATTGTGTATTTATTGTGAACACACCAAATTCTTTCTGTGGTTTTTGAAGACAGATAATGGTATACTCCAGGGCCGTCTGAGAATGATACAAGTGTAAGTGGTTAGAGGCTCTAGTATTCATGTGTATTTTATAACTTCATTATTTATATTACTTTATCTAGAGGCCAATCCTATGATGCGCTTCACCGACCGGCTGCCAAAATGTTTCATGGGAGATGTAGTCTTCAGCAGAGCGTCTTAAGCAGAGTTCATGACTGCAAGATATGACTTTATGGCTAAATATAGCTTAATAGCTAGTGCCTATTCATTCCCTGGCCTATATTCACATTTTTTGCGTTCGGTTGCATTTAAAATCGGCTACATGAACACATGCAAACCCTTACATACGCACACACACACACACACACACACACACACACACACACACACACACAGATACACTTTCCCTTTGATGTAGCTGAGGTTCATGTTGTCTCATGAATATTTAAAACCCTTGCCATACGAGAGTCAGAAAATAAAATGTACTGTAAGATCCTCTGGGCAATTGGACAACACGCACGTCACATGGGACATAACTCAACAATGAGTAGAACATAATCGTACACAGACACACACACAAACACTTACATACACACACAAACACTCACACATGTGCCTACACACACAAACTGATACATGTGCATGGGCACGTTTGCACACACACACACACACACACACACACACACAAACACGTGCCTGCACACACAGACACACATTCTGACACACACACACACACACATACGTGCCTGCACACACTGATACATGCGCATGGGCACGCTTGCACACACACACACACACACCACACAACCACACACACACACACACACACTTGGTGACACATGTGTGTGTATACATTGTGTCTCTCATGTGACGTACAACCACCCACGCAACGGCCGTCCTCATAAAAATTTCAGTGAGTCGTGTTCCAGCAGCTCTCAGCCCTGATGAGCAGTATAGGAGCCCCTACACACACACACACACACACACGCACACACGCACGCACGCACGCACGCACACACACTTCCTGTCCGGGGGTTGAGCTAGGAGGAGCTGGCGGGATCTAACTAGCAACCTTCCAACCTTACAAGTCCACCCTCTCTACCTCTTGAGCCACTGCCAATCATGGCTTACCGCCTTATTGGAGAAGCGGATTGGTAGGATGGGTGGAGGGACTGATTGATGGACGGTTGGATGATGGAGGAAACTGCAGCCCTACTGCTCGTGTCACCCTCACGCTTATGAGCTTATTTCCCTGAGCCCCACCAAACTACTACTTGGAAGGCATGGCTTTGAATTGAGCCGTTGTGCAACGTAATCACAACAGGCGTAGTCTCGAAGCAACGCAGTTATGTCATCACGTGCGACAAGCTAATCGTCTCAATAGACGATCAGAGGACAACAGGGCAAAAGTCCTTCTGCACCTAATGGTTTTGGTAGTACCGGTAAATAATGGCATAAACCTTGTGGCTAGTTCTATTGATAGTGGTGGGGGTAACTCACGAGCCACGTGCGTGTTAGCATTGTAGCTAGCGCAGCACACCTCAGGCTACTCCCGGTAATTCCTTTGACCTTTGCTCGAGTGACAGCAACAAGATGGATAATTTGATGGGGTGAGAAGGGATGTTTGTCTTGGCAGCGTTGCGTGTGTGTGCGCGCGCATGTATGTGTGCATGGGTGTGTGCGTGATAATCGTCATTTGGGAATCTGTGCGAGTGTGATTGTGTGTGTGTGTGTGTGTGTGTGTATGTGAGAGTGTGTGTGTGTGTGTGGGAGTCGTGTGTCTTTGTGAGAGAGAGAGCGAGCTCAAGCATCTATGTAGGTGTGCGTGTGTGTATGTGTTCATGAGCAAGACTCAGTACGCGTGTGTGTGTGTGTGTGTGTGTGTGTGTGTGTGTGTGTGTGCACCAGAACACTCCTTGACAGCTTCTGCTGCCGCTTTTCTTTTTCCTTCATTGACCTTTCTGAACCACATTTGTGTACGTGTGTGCGCGTGTGTGTGTGTGTGTGTGTGTGTGTGTGTGTGTGTTCACTCACCTGACTCCGCCCGCGTCATCCCCTCCCCGCGGTCGTGTCGAGCCCGCCGTCTGTCCTGTCACCGACGACCCCCGCTCTGCCATTTGCCGCTTTCGTCGATTATTAATTCAGCATACGCTGTCACAACCAATTAGAATCAGTCACCGGTTGCTCCCTCCCTCCCCCTCCTTTGCGCTCCCTTGTGACCTCCGACCCCTCCCTCCCTTTCCCCCCTCCCTCTCCCCCCTCCTCCTTCGCCCACACTGCTACTCATGTGGAGCGCAGACCCGGAGCCAGAGTTTTTCCATCCAAGTGTTTTGGTTTTAGCTGCCTCCCAACTCACACACACACGCACGCGGAAGCACGCACGCGCATGCGCACACACGCATTTCTGTGATCGCACGGTGGCCTTCCGTAGGAGCAGGTGTGATGCTCACGCCAGCGCCTCATCATGGACCCCACAGACCTGAAGTCAGCGGTGGGATGAGCCCCCCTGCGACGCACGGTCCCAGGGAACAGGGTGTTGTTGTAGCTGTGATGGGGGGGGGGGGGGGGGGGCTGCGGGGCCAGTGGGCTCTAGGGGTAGTAGTGCTGGAGAAAGAGAGGAGCGCTACAGATCCCGATCACACGCCTCGTCTCCTGAGATCCGGCCCCCCGCTCGTGTGCTTTGGTGTCCTGCCATATCTGTTGAATGTTTCAACTGCAACGTTTGTTTACCCTCTGTGTGTCCGTGTGTGTGTGTGTGTGTCCGTGTGTGTGTGTGTGCAGTGATAGCGTGAGCGCCGGCTGCTTCTTAGCAGAGGGAGGCGTGACACCGTCCACACCTCATAACCCCGCAAAATATACTCCTCTCAGCCCCAACACAGCCCACCCCTGTCCCCCCACCACCACCCCTAACCACACCCCTAACCCCACCCATTCACAGAGGCGACCTTGCCCATGTCAGCCCCATCACACAGCTTCCATATATCACAGAGCACTTCCAAGAACACTGTGTGTGTGTGTGTGTGTGTGTGTGTGTGTGTGTGTGTGTGTGCTGCCTTGGCTCTGGCTCCAGAGTGTTTGATAAGCACAGTGTGTGTGTGTGTGTGTGTGTGTGTGTGTGTGTGTGTGTGTGGAGGACATAAGCAGCTTGGTTCAGTGCTGGTGTTCCGTGTGCAGTTTTCATGGTCGATCACACCGCTAGGTAATACCTTGATTCATCATCGAACAGAGTGTGTGTGTGTGTGTGTGTACGTGTGAGTGTACATCTGTGTGTGTGTGTGTGTGTGTGTGTGTGTGTGTGTGTGTTTCATGCACGTGTACCCTGTGTGTTTTTGCTGTTGACCTCATCAAATAAATGATACGGTCAATAGATTGTAGACTCCCTGTGCATGTTGTGTGTGTGTGTGTGTGTGTGTGTGTGTGTGTGTGTGTAGGCTTATGATTGAAAATTGAAAAACTGCTCTGACATGCAAAAGTCTGGTCTTCCCACTCGATTGTCCCAGTAGCTTCCCAGTAGAACAGTGCAAGAAGTACGCCCTCTCAATCCTTTAGCACATTCTGTCAGCACCCCCCCCCCCCCCCCCCACCCCCACCCAACTGGGAGTTGACATCATGCTTTGTTGGCATCATCCCACGTCATCCCAGTCCCTCTCTCACCTCTCCCCCCCCCCCCCTCGGTTGTTGTGAAACGCCCTGTTTCTCTTGGCCAGCAGCCTAAACAATCACCTCGTCATCAACAGGGAGGCCACCGCGACCATCGCTTAATTGACTGTTTGCTGACGGATTATTGTACAGAATTTAAAATGAGTCCACTGATGTGCACGTCACAGCCCGGGACTTAAACCTAATAACCTCACTGCAATGGGGCCCTTATTGTTCTGGCATGGAGGAAGTATAGAAAAGAGAGGATGATTTAAATGGAAGAAAGGACCCCCTTTGCCGGCTCTGGCAGGATTCGTGTGCGCAACTCCTAACGCTAAACGCTCAACCCCTGCTCTACTGATCACACGACCAGCCCAGCCGTCCTGTCTCTTGACTCCCTGCACCCCCTCCCTTACTAACTTGCGTTAACAAGTGGGCTGATCAGTAGGCTGGAGAGACACCGGACCTGTAAGATCCACATCATAAAACAACATGCCGCTCCTTTCGGCCCGCTATGAAAGCTCTTTGCCTAATACGGACGGACCTCGGGCTATGTTTGGAGAACACTTTGTTGATAATCAATAAATAGGGTTAATAGATAGACCCGCCAGTAAAGGCAGCTCTCAGCCTGATGAGGAGCTCACAAACACGTTGGCCGACTGGCCGCTGTGCTGTGGAAGTCGTTCTGATCCGTGTTTCCGAGAAACGCAAGCTTTTACCCTGGAACTAACTAAGTGATCTTCAATGGGCTCTATAACGCTGTACTTTAATGCATACATACGTTTCAAACGCAGGCCTTTCCCGACATCGTCCCGGTTGCCGGTACCACGAGCGGTTGGGCAGAAAGCACCCTGCTCGAGGGCATCTCGGTAGCGGCTAGTAAGGGTCCGAAGACTTTCTAATTTACTGCCTCGACCCCCCCCCCCCCCCCAGGTTTTATTGGACAGTCTGTCTTCCCTGACATTTAGGCCACTGCTGCTTTATAGATTACCCAATAATATAGCCCAGACAGGAAGATTTGTGAGGGGATGTAACAACATTACTGGGCATTGAGTCCTTGCAAGTGATAGCCCTGTCATACAACAGGCTACGCTAACATCCCAACCACCCACCGACGCAACAGTGTAATTTACAAGCTGCATCCCCCCCCCACCCCCCACCCTCTCGCACACACACACACACACACACGCACACACACACACACACACACACACACACACACACACACACACACACACACACACACAAGTAAAGGTGTGCGTGAGATGCATCTTGGCATTTTCCATTCCGGTAGGACTTCATCGATATCTCTTCCCCTCTGAAAAGGATCTTCTCAGACTGCTCTATGTGTACAATACCCCCTCTAGCCAAAGCTTTTACTGTCACCGGTGTTAAATTGTGCTGGTTTTGCTAGATTTCATGTAACATAGGACTGAAATGCCCTCATGTGAAAGAGCTGCATTACATATTAGGCAATACACATTCATACTCTATTAGGAAGCAAGTTCTTTAATTCATGTGATTTAAATTCTCGCATTAAGCTGCGATTCCAAAAATATTCATTGGTGTACATTTTGTGCTGTATATATTTCCCTTATATGAATATGCATTGGCTGTGTGGAGGTTTGCTTCCTTATCTGTATATGTGTAATTTGCTTGTGTGTGTGTGTGTGTGTGTGTGTGTGTGTGTGTGTACACATGCGTGCATCTTGTTAGTCAGCAAAGCAACAGAGGAACCTCGATGGGGCCCCAGAATGATGCCCGGGGGGGCCCCCCTCGTTGTAATTAGTAAGTTTTTATTCAGTGTTGCTGCTTCCATTTATGTGTCTGGGCTCCTCTTCCACGGGGTGTTTGCAGCGGCAGCAGCAGCAGCAATGTTAATGAGTGCGTGTATTGGCACACGGGGTGGTGTGGAGACTTCGTACGCCCCCGCGGTTTCTCTTGGTTGTAGCGTACCGGCAGTTAATTAAGCCAGACGGGTGTTTTCGTTACATTTCAGATGAGACATTACCATTAATTAGTGTCAAAGGGAAAGCACTGTTTTGCTCATGCGCTTAAGTACGCACGGAAAGCGTCTCTTTAACTTGTCACTGAAGGTCTCTTGTTTCTCCTTATCCTCCTCTCTCTCTCTCTCTCGCTCTCTCTCTCTCTCTCTCTCTCTCTCTCTCTCTCGCTCTCTCTCTTTGTGTGTGCTTTCTCCTGGCTGCTCGGTCTCCCCCTAACACTTGCGTACGTTCTTTGTCTCTCTGTCTCTCTTTGTTAGGTGGAAATACATTGCAGACGTGGACGTCCAACCCAAAAGTGCGGACGCGCCGTCATGTTCACCATGTGAACGAGACGGCTTTATGGTAGAAGAGTGACACGACGC
>NW_028178246.1:12500-17722 GCF_964030765.1 Micromesistius poutassou | reverse complement strand
GCGCAGACTTGTGCGCATACACGCACTGACTTACACATCCACACACACGCATTGACTAACACACACAGACACATGCAAACTTGTGCATGTATGCACGCACACACACACACACACACACACACACACACACACAGACGTCTGCAAGCACATACACCCATGCAGAAGGAGACACACACACACACACACACCATACACACACACCGACTAACACACACATACACATGCAAACTTGTGCATACACACACAGGCAACCACATAGACTTCCGCGTGGGCACACACACGCACACACACACACACACTCGGATACATAAAAACGCACAATGAGTTTTACGACAAAAGACCAAAAATATAAATACAAATACGTCCATAAACATTCATGTACACAAACACTCATACAGTCACATGCAGATTGAAATACTCGTTCATTTCATGGTCCCCCCCCCCCCAACACACACACATACACACACACACACACACACAAATAAAGCATTGCATTAATGACTTCCCCCAGCCAATTTATCCGATCCACAAAGAGCTGTCTGTCCGACACAATGCCACCAAATACCAGAAGGGGAGCGTACAGAACGCAGCTCAGGGTCTGAGCTCAACGACCAATGAGGAGGAGCGACGCAGGGGAGGCCGCCATCTTAAGACACACGCCGGCCGTGAGAAAACAGCTGTTTCCTGTTTCCTGTCTGTCCCCCCCACAGACGGGTGATGGGGGTCAGACGGGGGGAGACGGGGGGGAGACGGGGGGGAGACGGTGGGGTGAGACGGGGGGAGATGGGGGAGACGGGGGAGAGTGTTTGTGTAAATTGAAATCTGCTGGAGTGGAAATTGAAGCCTCTTCCGCCCTTCTCTCTCTGTCTCTCTAATTCCCCAGACACACACACACATACACACACACACACACACACACACACCACACACAAGCACGCACACACACACACACACACACACACTTTTCCAAGTCTACTGTACTTATGGTTATACACCAAAGAACAACCATCCAATACATGCACACACACACGCACACGCACACACACACACACACACACACACACACACACACACACACTAAAACAGACCTCCGTTCCGACACATCAATGCCCCCCCTTCACGTGCTTAGTGTTGTATCAGGAAAAACACACAACATGAGAAAGATGCATGCTTGCACGCACACACACTCCCACCCATCTCCTCTCCTATAATAACGGTGTGTGTGTGTGTGTGTGCATGTATATGTGTGTGTGTGTATGTGTGCATGTGTGTGTATGTCTGTGTGTGTCTGTGTGTGTGTGTCTGTGTGCGGAGCCGCACTGCCGGGATTATCAATAATCCCGCCGCCGTAGGAATGGAGGAAGCATTGTCACTCTGTTCATCTCTCTCTCTCTCTCTCTCTCTCTCTCTCTCTCTCTCTCTCTCTCTCTCTCTCTCTCTCTCTCTCCTCCTCTCCCCTCTCCCCCCCTCCCTCGCTCATCCTTTATTTCCACACCTTTATTCCGGTTTTCCTCGCTCTCCTTCTTCCCAAATCGGTCGGCTAATCCGCGGGACCCCCTCGGCACCTTCGGCTCTCGGGTCTGAACCGATCCGGGGGGGCGGACATTTTCTGCTTCTGATCGTACACACGCGTTACCGCGGTTACTCGTCGGCCATCTCTTGAACACCTCCACCAACTGTCGCCATCTTAGCACCCAGCGCTCTGAGAGATCAGAGCGGCGAGCGGCGAAGCTCGGGGACAGACGGACGGACTGCAAAGCGTCCGCCGGGCTCATCAGTACACAGGAGGACCTTTAGACCGTCATGCTACAAGCACAAGGCCAGCGCAGGACACGCGTGACGCAACGGAACATGAACGTTTACATGCGGTCAAGGTTAAGCACGGCAATTAAAAACTCTTAAAACGCCCAGTGGAATATTCCCTCAAATAGCAAAACAATACATGAATATGCAATTTATGTTTGCCATGTTAAATGAACCAATGTCCACTGGCTTTAAGTATCTGGCTAGCGGTGACTACCTTCAGGCTTCACAGGGCAACCTATTATTTCTCTCTCTCTCTCTCTCTCTCTCTCTCTCTCTCTCTCTCTCTCTCTCTCTCTCTCTCTCTCTCTCTCTCTCTCTCTCTCTCTCTCTCTCTCTCTCTCTCTCTCGCTCTCTCTCTCTCTCCCTCCCTTGCTGGCAGTAGCTGGCAACACTTTAACAGGCAAATAATGTAGAGTATTATACATCAGGAAATTACATTCTAAACAATTATTTTCTCATATCATTTTTTTGGTTCTTTAATGGATTGAACAATGGTAAACTGACAACTTTTATATCGCGCTTTTCTAACCAGGGGGCACTTAAAGCGCTTTCCACAATTCAAGCTTCTAGGAAATAAGTTATTAGAATGCAGACTTTTTCATATGGTAAGACACGTCAAATGTCAGAAATACATAATCTCTAGGTTGGGGAAAAACATCTATAAATGTACAATATGTAATAATACAAAGAGAGTTATTGACTGCAAAAGCACATGCTTCAGTGTATAACATCAAAAATAAATGTGTTTACTTTTGACTTCATACACCAGAAACCATCTGGTGCTGCTAAGTTATACAAGTCAAATTTAAAGCTCACAATGTGAGCATCTGTGATCAGAATGAGGTCTGCGATTAGTGCTCAGAATGAGGTCTATGATTAGTGATCAGAATAAGGTCTGTGATTAGTGATCAGAATGAGGTCTGTGATTAGTGATTAGTGATCAGAATGAGGTCTGTGATTAGTGCTCAGAATGAGGTCTGTGATTAGTGATCAGAATGAGGTCTGCAATTAGTGCTCAGAATGAGGTCTGCGATTAGTGCTCAGAATGAGGTCTATGATTAGTGATGAGAATGAGGTCTGTGATTAGTGATAAGAATGAGGTCTGTGATTAGTGCTCAGAATGAGGTCTATGATTAGTGATCAGAATAAGGTCTGTGATTAGTGATGAGAATGAGGTCTGTGATTAGTGATGAGAATGAGGTCTGTGATTAGTGCTCAGAATGAGGTCTGTGATTAATGATCAGAATGTGTCCACAATGTGCGTTCTGGCCTGCGTGTGCATGTGTGATGCTGATCCTAAATCGTGTAATTTCAATTAAAAAAAGCTTGCTGGGAATTTAACAGCATGCGTTACCGACATCGTGTTCCTACAAGCGCTAAGACTTGATCAAAGTAAACACAGCCACACACACACACACACACACACACACACACACACACACACACACACACACACACACACACACACACAAATCCGTAACCATCTCACCGTCTCACGTCTTGCAGAAGTGAAAAAGGAGAGGAGTGCCGCACAGACCGACGTGCGCTGCGATGGAGACGCTAAGTCAGGGCTTAACAGAGTCTGTGAGGAGGACGTCCACACAGACTCTGTTAAGTCAGGGCTTAATAGAGTCTGTGACGAGGACGTCCTCACAGACTCTGTTAAGTCATGGCTTAATGGAGTCTGTGACGAGGACCATCACACAGACTCTGCTACACGTTGCCGACATGACAGCCTTCATTTCCTCCTCCTGCTCTGACACACTGAGCACCCACACCACTTTATGTGTCTGCTACTGTAACAGAGCATGCATTGGGAAAAATAATAAATCAAAATGCACACACACACACACACGCACACATACACACACATGCACACAGGCACACAGGCATTTGCACATACACACAAATGCCCGCACGTATGTGTACACAGACACATCTTTTCCGAGGTCTTGGTTTGTTCATCTGACCCGAGTGTCATTGGTTAGATGTTCTGAATGCACTGAACAGACTTAAACGATGTGGCCTGTTCATAGAGGACTTAACAGCAGGTTCAGTGGTATATGGTATATATATAATGGTATATGGCTGGTATAAGAGGACTTAACAACAGGTTTAGTGGTTTATGGTATATACAGTATATATATATAATGGTATATGGCTGGTGTTTGATCATGTTGAGTTCATTTCATCTTCATGAGCACACAGTTAACATTCAGGAGAAAACGAGTTGTCGCCCGGCAGTCTCGCTCTGCGCTAAGTGCTCTCGAAGAGAGCCGGTGAAAAGCTGCTATTTAGAAGACGATGGTCGGCAGTGGGTTTGGAGTGTGTGTATTCTGGTTGAACAAGCTATGCGGACGTCCTAGCAGAAGTTTGAAATGAATGGGTTTTTTTCTTTTGGTCATTACGTTATTTTAAACTTGTGTAGGCGTCAGCAAATCTCGCTTTCTCATCTCCTCCATCTACTACCACGCATCCTTATCTCCAGCCTTCCACACACTGTGCCCTTCTACTGAACCCCCACCACACTCATCTCCTACAGATATATAGATTCATGACATATTGACTTATGATATATAGATTTAGGATATATAGATTTTATTATGATGCCTTTGATCATTTAAAATGTAGGATTTGAGTAGGATTTATTTCACCATTTTGTGTATCAGCTGCCATAAGTTGTCATGTGGTGTGAAAAGACAGCTATTGAAACTGATGTTTGGTAAACGTTCCTAAAGCAATTCATGTTATCGCAATACCATATCATTACATCTGGAGTGAGACGTCTGGTGCTCTGCAACCTGCCATGTATTTGTGAATCAACGCTCAGATCATATTCCTCTTGTCTGCCTGAGGGAGGCTCACAGGAGACATCTGTGTTCTTATCATTTGATTATGTTTATATATTTACAGCGTCAACCCTTCAGATTAAACATCATGCTATTAAACTACAACAAATTGAACAATCTATGTTAAGAATAAAACATGTGTTAGGCTAATGATTTTTACGTGAGTTTATATTCATATGAAGGTAAGGACCCGTTTTGTTTTGGGCTATGACTGACAACATGGGCAGGCCTGAAGCGATCACATTTACCTTCTGTTCTGCACTGAAAATATCCAAGATTCAACTGTGTCTGAGCCGCGTTACGTAAAAATACAACGTTTTACACCTTAACATGTTGGAATTTTTGTAACGAAAGATAACCAATGTCTTAGTTTTAGCACCGGTAAGTATTAGTACATAATCAATAGACCTTTTCTCAGAGGTGTGCCATCATGGGTCACACGCATTAGGCTTATTGTGGATCTGCTCCTTTTATAGACCAGGCCTGGTAGCATTACCTTCCATGGTTTAGTCTACTTGCCCTGGTAGCAATATCTTCCATGGTTTAGTCTACTAGCCCAGGCCTGGT
>NW_028178246.1:0-10000 GCF_964030765.1 Micromesistius poutassou | reverse complement strand
TGTGTGTGATGGGCAGGTGTGACTTTAAATATTTTTGGGGAAGTGGATGGGGGATGGGCACTTAATGACAATGATAATTAGGCCAATTTGGTACTATGCAAGCCATTATGTCCTTTGTAGGCCCTGAGATGTAGGCTCTTCATAATTGATGGCTTATGTAAGGCGTAATCACAGGCCCTCCCAGGCAGACTGGGGCAGCGGTTGGGGTGACCATACCCGGCGCCATGGCAACAAAACGTTTATCTATAATGCTGCTCGCTGGATGGCAGGGAGAAGACAAGAGCATTGGCAGCAGGCAAATTAGCTATAATGGCAGAGAGAAAAGAGAGTGTGTGTGTGTGTGTGTGTGTGTGTGTGTGTGTGTGTGTGTGTGTGTGTGTGTGTGTGTGTGTGTGTGTGTGTGTGTGTGTGTGTGCGTGCGTACATGCGTGTGTGTGTGTGTGTGTGTGTGTGTGTGTGTGTGTGTGTGTGTGTGTGTGCGTGCGTGCGTGCGTGCGTGCGTGCGTGCGTGCGTGCGTGCGTGCGTGCGTGCGTGCGTGTGTGTAGCTGGGCATGCATTGTGTGCTATCCACTGTGTTATTGTCAAGACAATCATCAGAAAGTAGAGAAAGAACCAACACCAGGCTGGTTGTTCCTCTGACTCCAGGGAGATAGAACCAACACCAGGCTGGTTGTTCTTCTGACTCCAGAGAGACAGAACCAACACCAGGCTGGTGTTGGTCCAAGACTCAAAGTTCACAGAGTCAAAGTTCCATCTCCGTCAGAAGGCAGCTGACATTAACAGTTGTATCAGGTCTGGGCTTATTACCCACGGCGCCTTTTATCAAATCTGGAAGAGGACAGATACTAGGGGCCTAGAAAGGCCTTTTAAAACCATTTGAGTCTTAAGTAGAGAAGGTTTACTGGGTAATTACTGACATACATGCCCTTTACATAAGATGTTTTCAGCTTTCAACATAGATAGCGAGGGTGATGAGGTAAGCTGTCAGTCATATCCTCAGATAGTTTTTTAGGTAAGTAAGGTACCCGCAGGTACAAGGTACAACGGCACAATGGATGTCAATGTTGTTCACACTATAGTCTCACCTTTTTGACCAAAAGAACAAGGGAAACAACTGCATTGCAAAGACAGCCTTAGGCGTTCATGTTAGCTCAATCTCAATCAATAAAAAATAAACGAAACCCCGATAGAAAAAGCCCCGAGTCCCCACCCTCCGCTCAGACCAGGGCAGGAGCGTGATTGGTGGAGGTCTGCGTTAGCCTCAACCAGTAAGAGCTCTGGGATCCAGCAGACGGACGGGGAGAGAGAGCGCAGCCTTCCACTATCATTTCAATGTGTATTAATGCTGTTCCCTTTGTGTCTCACATCCTCTGGTTCACCTGAGCTTCTCTTGATGTTCTGAACCTCTGGCCACTGCACAAGCTTTTTTGTGTATGTTGCCAGCAGCCTATGAATGACTCGGATGTATACACATACATACATATATGTGTGCGTGTGTGCGTGTGCGCGTGCGTGTGTGCGTGTGTGTGTGTGCGTGTGCGTGTGTGTTGATGTCGTGCCAGTGGCGCGTGGTCCCAAACAGGAAGTAGGCCAAAGGGGGATTAAAATGGCGTCTGTACCTCTTCCTGCTCTCTGGCTGGGATCCATATGACGCTAGCAAATTCATGTTTATGTGCGTGTGCGTGCGTGCGTGCGTGTGAGTGCGTGTGCATGTGTGTGCGTGAGTGTGCGTGCATGTGCGTGCTAATTTCTGCATCACAGAATTGGAACCCTCCATATGTTGAAGCTATCACTAATCTTCCTCCTCATAGGTCCATTGCATGGGCGTGTGACAATGTCTGTGTGTGTGTGTGTGTGTGTGTGTGTGTGTGTGTGTGTGTGTGTGTGTGTGTGTGTGTGTGTGTGTGTGTGTGTGTGTGTGCATGATGCGTTCGTGCATGCTTGAAGGCATGCGTGTGTATGTGCGTGTGAGTGTGTATGTGTGAGCAAATACACACTCATGTACGTGTGTGTGTGTGTGTGTGTGTGTGTGTGTGTGCCTGCTGCTACACTGCAGTACCAGCCATAAGCCAAGCACTAAGAAATGACATCACCAGCTTGAGGGAACAGTGTGTGGGTGTGTGCATCCATATAGCTTGAGTGTGTGTGTGTGTGTGTGTGTGCCTGTGTCTGCGCATGGGTGTGTGTGTGTGTGCCTGTGTCTGTGCCTGGGTGTGTATTGGCGCAGATTATTCTATATGCATGTGAGTTAATGTATGTATGTGCGAGAAAAGCAATGTTAAAGTGCAAATTGAATCCTAACAAGAAAAAGATCAAACAAATACGAAAACCAAGAATTAAATCATCCACATTTTGCCATTTACTCTCAACAAAGATCTGCAATTCCTCTTCCCTCACGTGACGTCAGAGTCTGAACGCCCAGTGGATCATGAGGCCGGCCAGATCGCAGTTGCAGAAGATGATGACACAATTGCCCTGATCAAACAAACACTCACAACTCCATCATGAGACATGAATCGAGTCTAAGACCCAGACAAACACGCTGCCAAATAAACGTGAGAGACGCCGTTAGTCTCTGATGAGATATATATATATATATATATATATATATATATACAGCCCAGCATGACTGACACCATCTCCACCATCAGGGTCAGCCACAGAGCCTTATCCCTGTACTATCTCAATGGAGGGAGAAGCATACATATTACACAGTGACAAAGAGACACCCAAGTGGAATATAGCCCTTATTGCAGAATTTAGTCCAGATTCAATTGAAGTTTGGTGCAATGTTGGACCCTCAAGCTCTGAGTCTGTTTCATCATAGCGACTTTACACATCTGCCCGGAGTAAGAACAGGCTGTCGGGTCCTATAGTGTGAATTTAAGCTTTCCAAAGAACAATTTAACCCAAAAAATAAATATAGATTGGGCATGGTTAGGCCCGCCTGAGGCGTAACTAGCTGTAGCCTTCCGAAGCCAGCCCAACAGGGGAAGCTAGGCCCTAAACAACACGGTGAAATCTTTAAATAGTCAATAGTGATCTCTTTTTTCGACAGGTTACAAAACTAAGGGCCTAAAAATTCTAAATGACTTTATTGCTCCCGGTGGAAATCTCAGTGCTCACAGCTGTTTAACAGCCGATGCAAACATGGCAAGGGTTAACATAACACAGTCGGGGTTGTTAGGGTTTAACACGGTCAACAGGTTAGCGTTAACATGGCAGGGTCAACAGGTCAGGGTGAGGGTTGACGCAGTACCTCCTTCAAACAGCCCATGAAGTTGTTGCTGACGGGCGAGCCGGGCAGGTCGGCCGTGCTCGGGCTCCCCCCCACGTAGAAGAAGTCGTCGGAGCCCAGCATGGTGTAGTCCTCCTGGGTGTAGCCCGTCGTCGTCAGGATCCCGTCCACCGAGATGGTCACCTGGCAACAAGGTAGAGGGTTATGACCCCCATGACCTTAGAGTAGGCCAATGACCCCATGGCTTTAGAGTAGGCCAATGACCCCATGACCTTAGAGTAGGCCAATGACCCCATGGCTTTAGAGTAGGCCAATGACCCCATGGCCTTAGAGTAGGCCAATGACCCCATGGCTTTAGAGTAGGCCAATGACCCCATGGCCTTAGAGTAGGCCAATGACCCCATGGCCTTAGAGTAGGCCAATGACCCCATGACCTTCACTTTGGTTGGTTGATTGTTTGGTTGCTTGCTTGCTTACTTTCTTGAAGCAAGAATAGACATCTTGCAGAACTAACACGATAACAGTCAATCTTAATATTTTTTTGTCGCCGTTGACGTTTCATGGATTAGTTTTTCCTCATTGCTAATAAAGCCGATTGGATTCCGATCGAGTCCCTGGGAATGGTCAGAACGGCTCCCACAGCATCACGATAACAATGAGTTGAATATGATGATGAATGGAATGATTGCTATGGATGTGAGGGTTTAATATACAGTATATATATATATATAATATGTAGACTGTTGAAATAAATATGTAACTTTAAATGTTTATTTAGATTATTGCAAATCAACTTTTTGTCAATTGAATCAATCAATCAATCAAAGTGTATGGAAGTTGAAGAGGCTCAAATAAATGAGCGCATGGCGTGAGCCATCTCTCAGTCCGAGAACGCTTTACGCCAACGCTTCAGTTGAGGAACGGTAGCCTTCCCCAAAACGGCCGAACATGGGACGACCCGATTATCTAAGTTAGCTTTGTTTAGGGGTATTATATTATACTATTAGAATATTTCGGCAGCACTTTGACACCTGCCGTCCGGGTGGGGAGTTGGCAAGAGCGAAAGAGACATTCAACTATGATATATGATAATACTATGATATTTATTAAATGATCTATCTTTTTGGTTTTCCATGGTAGAGTTCCCTTTAGTCATGCGTCTTCTGAAACTTTAAGACACCATGAAGCACCATGAAGAAACTTAGTTACCTCACCAATGGGTGATTCTGAAAGCCATTCACGTGCACACAGTAATATTACGTAATATTATAGTTTTGATTTTTGCCAAATTAAAATAACACCGTAGAAATTAAAAGGAATGACGGGAATCTACGCACAATGAATATCTATATATCGTTTTTCAAATATTTGAATATTCGTTGGGAAAACCTTACAATTATCCAAAGCTTTAAATGATGTTTTTGGGCCAGCCTTAGTATTATGTCCAGTGATAATTAACGGCCACTTGGAATGCTGTCATTTGGATCAGGTATCCAGTTGTTGCCATGACAGCCCTGGAGTGGTAGAAATGTCTGCCTTGCCGTTTTGCCCAAACTGAGTGAGTGAGTTGCTTTTGTTAATCCCATGCCCTTGTGTTTAGGAGAAGAAAGATGTGGAAGGTTGGAAATGAAAAGGTGGGGAAGGGTTCAAGTCATGGATACAGGCCATGTTAAAAAAGGGTGACGAGTATTCCTCATGGTGGCAAACAAACAACCAAACAAACACAACCAGAAGAGAAGAGATACCTCCAGAGAATCAAAGCCTTTGCACCAGACACCTGTAGAAGTATAAAGCGCTGGACGGACGAGAAGAATGAAAACAATGAAGCCCGGAGCCTCAAGGAGCGACAGCCGAGTGAAAGGAGAAGAGAACCAGGAGGAAACCAGGAAGGAAACCAGGAGGAAACCAGGAGGAAACCAGGTGGTGAATGACAGACTAAAGGGTGGAGGAGGTGGTGAATGACAGACTAAAGGGTGGAGGTGGTGAATGACAGACTAAAGGGTGGAGGAGGTGAATGACAGACTAAAGGGTGGAGGTGGTGAATGACTAAAGGGTGGAGGTGGTGAATGACAGACTAAAGGGTGGAGGTGGTGAATGACTAAAGGGTGGAGGAGGTGGTGAATGACAGACTAAAGGGTGGAGGAGGTGAATGACAGACTAAAGGGTGGAGGAGGTGAATGACAGACTAAAGGGTGGAGGTGGTGAATGACTAAAGGGTGGAGGAGGTGGTGAATGACAGACTAAAGGGTGGAGGCGGTTAATGTGGGGAAGGAAGAGGTGGAGAACAAGCCAACACAGCAAACCGAAGGTATAACAAAATGAATTATATCTACCAGACAATGGAGTTTGTTTACCATAGCGAATCCCATGCCTGATTGCTTTGTTTAAAAAAAAAAGGTAAAGGAAGAGACAAATGTAAAACAATGAGCAATGGGTCCCTAAAATAAACGTCATTAATGAATAAAAACATAAAAACTGTTAGTGAGTGAAATATATTTCTGTACAAAACAACAGACATAAACAGAAGACATAAACATGTTG
The DNA here is from genome assembly GCF_964030765.1 of Micromesistius poutassou. Taxonomy (NCBI): domain Eukaryota; kingdom Metazoa; phylum Chordata; class Actinopteri; order Gadiformes; family Gadidae; genus Micromesistius; species Micromesistius poutassou. The sequence goes on along the minus strand of NW_028178246.1, from coordinate 4,220 downwards.
CATTGTGAACTGAGGAAGGAGTAAATAATAGCATAGGAACATGATGTCAGCTGAAATGTGTAATTATAAATGATTACAAGTGACTAAAATCCAAAGCAACCTCCATGACCCACAGAGTTCAGTGGGGCACTCTGGTATGGCTCATGTACTCTCACTCCGTCAGAGCTGAAACACAGCCCATTGCCATTCCTCGTCCTGATTGGCTCAAATGGATGCCAGGTGATGTCACATGCCATTAGAAACTAAAGTGAAGTGACATCAACTGTCATCTGAACCAATCAGAAAAAAAGCAAATAACAACAGCCTTTTGTTAGATCACCGTGTGCACAAGTGTCATAAAGCATTTGAAACAGTCAGGTCACGAGGAAGGGAATTATCTTCCTGCTGCCGTGTATCCTCTGAACTCAGAGGAAACAAACATGGCAGATAAACGGCGGAGGCCAGACACAGTTCAAGTAGAGGATACATGTGAGTTAAAACCAAAACAAAGAAAGACGAAAAAAAATAACATAAAGCACTAAAGAAAGACTCAAATAAAAATATGAGACTAAAGAAAGACTAAAGTAACAATATGAGACTAAAGAAAGACTAAAATAACAATATGAGACTAAAGAAAGACTAAAGTAACAATATGAGACTAAAGAAAGACTAAAATAACAATATGAGGCTAAAGAAAGACTAAAGTAACAATATGAGACTAAAGAAAGACTAAAGTAACAATATGAGACTAAAGAAAGACTAAAGTAACAATATGAGACTAAAGAAAGACTAAAGTAACAATATGAGACTAAAGAAAGACTAAAATAACAATATGAGACTAAAGAAAGACTAAAGTAACAATATGATACTAAAGAAAGACTAAAGTAACAATATGAGACTAAAGAAAGACTTAAGTAACAATATGAGGCTAAAGAAAGACTAAAGTAACAATATGAGGCTAAAGAAAGACTAAAGTAACAATATGAGACTAAAGAAAGACTTAAGTAACAATATGAGACTAAAGAAAGACTAAAGTAACAATATGAGACTAAAGAAAGACTTAAGTAACAATATGAGACTAAAGAAAGACTAAAGTAACAATATGAGACTAAAGAAAGACTTAAGTAACAATATGAGACTAAAGAAAGACTAAAATAACAATACGAGACTAAAGAAAGACTTAAGTAACAATATGAGACTAAAGAAAGTGACAACTTGTACAAAGCTGCCCAAATGGGAATTCATTTTTTTTATGGGCCGGGGCTTCCCCTCCAGTGGGGGGGGGGGGGCTCACCTGCCGGTCGGGGAGGGGGGTGGGGGGGGGGCTCACCTGTCGGAGGTTGCGGGTGACCTTGACGTCGTGCCAGGCGTTGTCGTTGAACTTGCCGTTGACGGGCTCCACGATGGCCTCGAAGGCGCCGGAGCCCAGGTTGATGACCAGCGACACGGCGCCGTCCTTCAGCGCCAGGTTGACGTAGTCGGCCGACTTGCCCGTGTGCAGGATGAGGCCGTTGCGCTGCCAGGTCTTGAAGGACAGCGTGATCTCGTCGCTGCTGCTCTGGATGGGGTTCTGCGACAGGTCGTAGCAGAAGTACTCGGAGCCCCGGAACGTGGCCACGTTCTCCTCCCTCGCTGTGAGGTTTCAGGGGTCAGGGGTCAGAGGGAGAGGGGAGACACAGACGACAAAGGTCACGCGTCACTCAAGGCCAGCGAGGGGGACACGGAGAGCACGGTTGCAGTGTGTCCCGTCACATGCGCTCGGTGTGGATGGGATAACTTGTGCGGGTGGGAGGTTAGGAATAGGAGAGACTCTCACACAGCTTCATACCGTCATCACGTCATACGTATGCTGTTACCGTTGGTTACATGCTATTACAAGTTTAATAACAGCACAACAAGGACACTGTCATGTCAAGTGTTACCAAGTATTGTATAATGTATTAATAAAACATTAATTATAATTATAATTAATTATATTAAGTGTCCTTGTTGCGTATTCTTAATTTGTTATATATTATATATTCACAGGTGTGAGTAACCATGTGTACCATTACTTCAGCATTTTAAAATAGGCAAAGAAAACCACAATGCTGAGCATATGATAATTGTATTAATGTGTATGCATCGGGAATAATCAAAGGCGTCCGCGGTCCACTCCATTATATACCGACGCTCCTTCCCGGGTTCTCAGCCAATAGAAACACTGTCTGTCCAACGGGAGAGCTGCTCTCACAGTCGGAGGGCAGGCCACCAGACACAGCAGCGGCAAATTGGGAGTGTTGATAGCAATCAGCAGCCGTCATCCAGAGGCCTAATCTGGTAAGTCATATTGCCCGTATCCTGTCAGAGACCCTGGGCCGCGCTCCGCCACAACGCTGGAGGAATGAGACGACAGACGGGGACAGGAACATGAAGCCGGAGCGCAGAGGAAGCCCCCGGAAGGCGGGAGCATGATAAATAAGTGACAGGAGAAACCGGGGAGGGGAAAAAAAAAAAAAAAAAGAGAAATAAATAAAAGAGAGAGGAAAATAGATGAAAGGAAATAGGAGTCTAGAGTCGTACCCATGTAGCTTATCTGTGCAAACGATAGGGCGGCCTTACACTGCCGCTGCTTATAGCTACGGTGCCGCTAGTGCTAACGCTGCAGCTAACGCTAACGCTGCTCCAGCCGTGGGGAGCAGTCAGTGTGCTCTGCATGCTGAACAAAACCAAAAAAAAAAAAAAGGAGAAGGAGGGGGGGAAAAAAAAGAAGGCAATTCAAAACAAAATGGCAGCCACTCATGTTCCGATACCCCTCATGCATTATTTTCTTTTAAAAGAAGCTCTTCCCACGCAACATTTAGCCGCTTCATAAGCCACGAGTGAGAGCAGTCCAACAGTCTTAAGGTGTCTTAAGAGTGTCTTTGAATGTAACTGTGTCTAAGGAGCTCTTGTTTGATTGTTGTTAATAGGATGTATATTTCATTTGCTAATGTGTTATGTGCTACTGCGTCATATGGTTACTGTTGGCGCATTTGAAAAAAATACATATATGCAAATAAACGGCTACTCGAGAGGCACTGAGAGTGGGCGGGGCTTATAAACAAATGAAATCGATCTGGGTTTGCTGATAGGGTTAGGGGAAACAGGATCAATTAAAACACACATAGGAGCGAGCACAAAGGGGCAAGGCACAGCTTGAAGTGACTTCATTTGGCATTTTTCGGTTTCTTTTGATTATCATATTGTACAGCTTCCAATGTGATCTGTAGCCAAAATGATCAGCTTCACGTTGGCCAAGCCAGTACACCTTTACAACATAAACACACAAATATCCCTACATGAGACACACACACACACACACACACACACACACACACACACACACACACACACACACACACGTTGGCAAATCGCTGTACTAAAATGAGGTCTATCTAACATTTTGGGCACCAGTATAACCAGTACGTACTGCATGTTTTGCAAGTAGATACGATTTTTTTCCCCAAATGGTGGAAGGATTGTTTAGAGCTCCAGACATGGGACAGATCCAATCACCTGCTATCTCCAGAACCAGACCCTGACACCCCCCCTGCCAGCCAGGCACAGGGGAGCCTGCACACTCCGTAATCCCCTGCCCCATATCTGATCTGATGATGTTGGCACCTCAACCTGACACTGCAGATAGCTTTGACTCCCACAACCACGCCTCCAATGACCAGGCTGGGGATCAATGATTCATTAGCATGGGTGTAGCTCGAATCAAGGGCTTTCCCTCAACAATGCACTCAAGCTATAGTTTGTACGTTGTGGTTGGTAGGGACACGACATATAAGAATGTATCTATGAAAGCTGGTGCATATGAATGCATTGCTAACACAGTTCATGTTTTGGCATGGTTGATACCCTTCGACCAAAAGGTACCGTGCATCTTTAGCGTGAGGAGTTGAGACCAAGCTTGGAAATGCTTGTGGAGGGAACTCGGCGCAATGGAAGATCCACAACTCGTCCCACCATCAACTGCCCAGTGACCAGTACACTGAGGAACGCTCCTCTGGGCATCGGTCAAAGACTGACACCGTCAGGAAAGCTGAATCAGGACCCCTACGATTCGGTGGAGAACATCTACATCCAGGTCCTTACCTAACACTTTATTTAAGAGATGACTAAAAGTTTTGTCAAAGTCAAACTACATCTTGTGTTTGTTTTCCTCTCTTGGAAACGCCCATTTCTCTTTTTCACTGACGTGCGTTAATTCTCCT
>NW_028178247.1:0-12207 GCF_964030765.1 Micromesistius poutassou | reverse complement strand
CTCATTGTTTTGCGCTGACTAGAGTGTCCACATCCAAACACGCCACGGAAGAAGCGCCGGTGTTTACCCTTGCCTGCCTCAGAAAATCCTTACGGTGGACAAACCTCTCCATCAAGCATGCCCTCTATGCCAAAGCGAACAGCTGATTCTGAGAGTTATAATTCTGGCTGTGGCCTTGATAGACAAAATTGAGGTCACTGCTGCTTGCTCCGCTCCAACACCTCCTCTCCTTTCCTGTCCTCGTTCAACCTAGTGTTGCGCGGTAAACCGCTAGAAACGTTTGGCAATAACCTGCCGCTTGAGAAATGTTGCAATACCCTGCCGTTAAAAACGGTCCTTTTACCCCTTTTCATTAGTACCCGGTACTTATAAATGACAGCGTTTTAGGCTGTATTTTAGCTGTATATTTCCTGTGCGTTCTGTCGAAGTGCGACAGCAGGTGTGTGTATGTGTGTGTGTGTATGTGTGTTCAACACTCTGGTTCCACTCCCTATGGGCAAAGTCGGCACACCAATCGTTTATTTTTCTCTCATATGCACGCTAGCTTTCAGGGGAGAACAGGAGGCCTGGTTTACTCTTTAAACTGAGCGCATGTGCCGTAGCGCTACACCCTGCCTATCATTTCATTAAATCATCCAACATCGAGTGGAAAATATCTCAAATAAATCGCTCACCACGCACTCAGTGAAATGATTACGGTTGTTGCTTGCTCTAATCCAAAGTAGTCCTCGCCGTCAAACTAATTACGTGCAAAAGTCTTCAAAAATACTATTTTTGAGACACATTTCACTGCAAAACATTTGATATTTTAAGGGACCCGCGTTCCCAAATGTGCGCTGAAACTTCATGGTGATAGACCGAACACAAATTGCTGAAAACCCTCTCCTGATGTTTAAGTTTTTACCCATGGTATAGTTAAGTATCTGTATCGAGAAAATGATGCAGGTATCACATCAAAGTCATAATTTGGTGTCAAAAACACCAACTCTTATACCTAACCCATGGTTAAAATGGAAATGTATCCTTCTGACAATTTTTTTGTTTTGTATTTCAGCTGTTGCGATTCTGCAGTGATGTCATGCTGCAGTCATATTTGTTTTACATTTACTTTTATAGCAATTCAGTGCAAAGTGGTCTTGACTCATAGGGGGACGTTGACCATATGTTCGAAACCTATAGTGGTCCTTTCAAAGAGTCATAAAGCCTTCCTACACACTTGATGGAAATGGCCAAGAAGTGACTCACGGTAACTCATTCCTTTGCCCTCTTTCACTCTTAAACAGCCTTCAATGGCTTCTGCTTTTCTAAAAAAGCCCTCTCTCTCTCTCTCCCTCTCTCTCGGTGGTATCTCCATCAACAATCGCATTTCCACTGAATAATCTGTGCTCCCTCGCTGTAAGCCGCCACACAGTGAGTCACGCAGTTGAACTGAGGACAGCGGTGCGCGGATGACTTTCTCCTCAGTCATCAACCTTCTCCTTCTCCTCCTCACCACTCACTTTCAGGCCAGCTGTGTGAGTCTCTGTGTGTGTGTGTGTGTGTGTGTGTGTGTGCAGAGCATGGTTCCGAGTGAACATTTAAGTCCGCAACAGTGTTTTTCTTTTTTTTTCCCCACACAATGCTGTTCCATGAAGCGAAGCTCATGACCTTGCCTTGCAGAAGAAGTTATTAACCAATTTAGGTATTTGTGTGTTTGGTCTTGAGTTTTGATGGATGGAAATAAGTCTGTTGAACCAGAGAATTCCAGGTGTCCACGTGATCAATAATTGACAAAAATGTGGTATATTATCGATGGCATATGACGCATCAATCCAAATGCCGAGGTGGAGTCTGCACCGTCATCGGGGTGGTCATTATGACGCCCAATCATCCGGGTAGTACTGTCTGCAGTTCAGAAGCACCTACCAGCTTTTGGGATTGGTGAATCATGCATATAAAATACATTCCAATTACCATTACAAAATGCCAATCACAAGTCCAACAAAACGCAGAGAGAGAAAAACTCCCAACATTATCATAAAAAGGAGCCATGCTACTTTCGACTCTTTACTCTGTGCCCTCTATTTGCCTCGCCGTCATCGGCATATTATACTCTGCCGAGTGTGGGTGCAAACAGGCAGCCACACAGGTGACTGCACAGGTGACAAAAAATATTAATCATCCCAACAGTTTGTTGACATGTTTGGGTCGCTGTCTGTCTCTTAAGTGCGTGTCTGAATAATTACCCTGTCCTCTCACGCATGCCTCTCTCAACTTGGCCTGCCCTACGCTGCAGAGTGCACGGCCACGCGTTTGACAATGACAGACGTGGCAGCCATCCATGCCAAGCCAGGTGACCGACTATGAACTGACATTTCAAGAGAGGGCGGAGAGAGAGAGAGGAGAGAGACGGACGGAGGGAGAGTGTCTGGAAAAGATACGAGCCAAGAAGCAAACGTGTATTTTGTAGAACCGCGTTGGCCACTTCCTCAAATGTATGGTTTCCTTAATAAATTTGATCGGGCTACTCTGAACGTATTACTGCTGGCTTATGAGTGTATCATGATATAATAAATGCAGAATAATGTCATCCACTTGAAACGGCCTCACAATCAAATTCCTCCCTGTCTGAAAAAAACCTCTCCTTGTTGGTTTGATCAGAGAGCCTTTGAACTTCAGCTAACGACGAAGAGTTTGGGAATTTAAGAGCAGTTTTACCAACAAAGAGTTTTGTGATGGGTGTTCATTGGGCTCCATTTAGGCATTTTGGGTTTTGTTTAAGCCGTTGACATGGATTAGTAAATCATATCATGGTATCTTATTGCGACAATAACATAGCACATAACAAGTCATTATTTACATTTAAATGGTAAATTGACCTAGTTGGCATTAGTTATGTTGTTGATTTCAAAAGCCACAGAGCCCTCTTGTGATCAGAATACATCACGATTGCTAAACACAAATTGACTAACTGAAAAAAATGTAAGATGTAATGATTTCGGCCAACCAACACAATGGGATACTTTTTTTAAATTTCATTATGGACCATGGGTGAGACTACGTGTTGGGGTTATTGTGTCTAATCAACAGAAATGGTGATTAAGCAGACAATGGTTGGTAGTAACTAACTCCATACAGCACAGTTGTTATGCTGCATATCTAAAGCCTAAAGTTACCTTCAGAAATTTCAAGGAATATAATGCCAACGTGAGAAAATATAAATAAATTTTTCACTTCATGCAAATCGTTTCAAATAAATCAAATCCTTTAGAACAAAGGCAATTCATGGGTAAGGACGAAATCAAAGTCTGATGCGGGATTGGCCCGTTCATTTGGATGGCAGCGTTTACCGCTTGCACACTCATTTGAAACACCTACTTGCCAAGCGTTTGCCGCTGTTGACTACTGTGTGCCGTATGCTCCCACACGGTAATGTGATGTAGCTGTATTCTGGGGGGCACCGTGTGCCGTGCGATGGAGGCCATTTCTCACACCATTAGCTTCAACATACTGGTTTTATTCACAGCACAGATAGACCCAAACAATCCTAAACACGCCCACAAGCCCCATTTCAACAATTGATCTAAACTGTTCCGCCCAGTCTGTCACTAGGGGGTGCAGCGGGAGGAAACCATTAACTCCATCTTCCCTCCGCCGCTCCGCTCTTCCTCTCTGTCGACGTCTATTTCACCGTGTCCTTTCTTTTTTTTTTTTTTGCCATTTTCCCCCCAAAAAAAGATTTGGCATAACTCTTGCCAATCATTTTCTTTCGAAAAACTTTTAAGAATTCACCGTTTGAGAATTCGTCTGACAATCTCTTTGTCTGCTCTTCCTCCCTCCCAAAAGGTGGAGTGTGAAATATAGCTTCAACGGCACACGTTTTGTCTTGTTTTTAAACCACCTGTAATGATCGCTGATGAGCTCATACAATAATAACCGATAACAAAGGGAAATCAGCGAGAGGGAAACCCAATTTTGCCGACTCCTTCGGCACTGAATGGGTCCAAGCGTCCTCATTAAAGCGGACGCCGAGCGCGGTGGTTCTGGGAGGCAGATGCAGCTCGGAGGGCCGGATAATCCAGTGGGTTTTCCAGGCATGATGGGCCCGTCAATACGCCGCTCCCGCTCCCTAAATAAGCCGCAGAGCCGGGTAAAAGAGACTCCGGGGAATGCTTTTCCTGGTGGGCTTTTCTTCCCGCCTCGACTCTCAAGGTTAGACGTTGGTGAGGGGGGGGGGGGGGGTGGGGGGCGGGGGGGTCTCTTTATAATACCTCTCCTCCCTCCTCTCCCTCTCTCCCTTCTCGGGGCTCTTCCAAGTGCACTGGTAGGGCCAAATCAAATTGCCCGTAAAATATTGTCACCTCAACTAATTAATAATTTCATGTATTTTTCGATGAGAGAACACAGCAGATTATACATTTTCCTATCATTCAGAAAATGAATACAACTGCTTTCCCACTTTACTACTGCCGTGGCATAATTACACCAAGAGGAAAAAATAAAACATACCAGCCTTGCTTGCCACTGCCAGGAATAATGAATGTGTAATTCAGTTTTCGAGTGGACAGCATGTACGTATATTCTGCTGAGTTTAAGGCAACCACTCAGGTGCAGATCTGACGTGGTGGTGGTGGTGTTGAACTTGGGAAGGAATCCATTTGTCCCCAGGAGCTAGGGACTTTGGTTTCTGTGTGCGTGTGTGTGCAAACACCGCTGGGGGTACATCAGCGAGTTTAATTAAGGGATTTCTTTTCGGCACACAAAAGACGTCAGCCCGAAGGAGGAATACATTGGCAGACACAGCAAGGGGGGCACTTGTCAGTTCTTTAGAATTGTGATTATAACGCAGTGGCACCTATTGGAGAAGGTGTGTCTGATATAGTGTCTAATCTTGCCCTTACGAGTATCTTTGTGTTAGGCTAACCTGCTAAGAGTCACGTGAAGGAAAAGCTGTTTACAGGTTTGAGCCTGGGCCAAACCCCGCCCTTAATCTGACCTCAATGGGTTTCCAAGTGGTCCTCTGGCGATGGCGGCATCGCTAGGAGAGACCAGTGGGCTGTGGCAGACTGGGCAGGCAACGTTCGATAACTGACAGCCAAGTGAAAATGGTTGCTTTCTGGGAAATGGTCCATTCTGTCACAGCTCTGTAAGTGATTGTTATTTCTGATTGGGAGCACTCGACTGAAAAAAAACGGAAAAAACCAGAAGGCACCCCAGCCACCCACAGAGCTTCTGTGATGGCGATTAATTCATAGTAAAAAAAATTAAATTGCATTTAATAAATTGGATTGTGCTATATTTAGTGCATCCGGCGTAGCCACTTAGCATGCAGCGATTATTTTCAGGCTTTCTCAGTTCATATGGTAACGGTGCAAAAAGATGTACCCTATGACACCACTTTAGCGCAATTCAAGAATGCATTTTCTATACTCGAATATTTAAGGAAATACTCGCTTTTGACTTGAGATTTGAACTTCATTGGTCCACATCTCCCTTGAAAAACAAAGCGGGAGTACGACCGTATTTGGTGTTGTTCAGACAGGCGTTCTCACTCCGGACCCGACCGGTTTCTGACCAGATCCGAAGACGCAATCGCTTGCTCGGCCGTCACACGGCTGGCTTTTCGATAGCTTTTCTGGGGCACACAAAAGTCCAACAATGCCACATTCAAGCACGCCTCAGAAATCAAAGTGCACTATGAGAGAGCGTTTCTAATCAAATCATTTACATTGAGTTTTTCCATAACAGACATCCAGACATCACTTTCGGCACAAATGCCTTGAATTGAAGACCGGGTTAATGGGATCGGAGTTGGTATTCGGCGGTGAATAGAAACCAAATCAGCCTATTTCCTCAACCGCATCTGCTGGGAGGACTGTGAATAGCTGCAACTTTAAGTAAAGATTATTCCTCCCTGTATCCATTGGTGGGCTAAGCTGATGCCGCCCAAAGTGGACCAGAAGCAGACGAAGGGATAAGAGCAGGTCCTACTTCGGCTGGTCCAACACCTTGTAGATCATTCTCCACATTGGTCCAAATGTTTTTTTTTAAAATTCATTCTGAGTATTATATGCCATTTTGGATCTCAAGGGCACCCTCTCTCTCTCTCCCCTTTCACTTACCCGCTGCGTTTGAACACCCATTGTGGGTTTCCAGAAAAATTCAGCCTAGTCAATGGAAGAAGAAGGAGGGATTTGCTCTCTAATCCTTTGTGGAAAAAAAGAGCACTTTGAACGATTCCCGCTTTTATCTGCTGCCGCTCTACCGCTGTATCTTATGATGGGGGGGGGGGGGGGGGGGGGGGGGGGCGGTGGGGATGTGAGTTAAGCGCGACCAGGAAGCAGCGTCCCCCGTCCTAAAGAACAACTAGGATGAGGCAGAGATTGCGCAGACAGCGGCCGCATGCCCGTCGCACACTTGAGCGATAGAGGCCAGCGTCGCGGACAAACTGTTCCCTGCCACTGATAATTGCTCTTTGTGCTTCGAGCTTTAATTGTGTCCGCACTGGCGACCGTGGACTTTCTGTGTTTGTGTGTGGGGGGGGGGGGGGGGGTGCGTGTGTGTGTGTGTGTGCGTGCGTGTGTGTGCTCATCCCTCTGTGAGCCGTGAGTGTTGACACACTGCGACCACCGACGTGCTTCCCGTTATGAGTCCTCATAAAGACTCGACACTCGACAGGATAACGGCTCCCTGTACCCTTTGACTTCCATATATATATATATATATATATATATATATATATATATATATAAAGACTATATATGTATACATACACACACAAAGATGTGCTTCCCTATCCAACCCCCCCTCCGGGTTTCATTATTTTTCTTTTTTTTTGCTCTATTTCATTGTCCTTTCCGCTTCATTTATTGCCTTCAATTGGCCACTCTTGTATCTCCCCGATAACCAGAGTTTGGGCGGGGGTGTGTGCTGTGTTTCCCCATCTGTTCCCCGTTTCCTCCTTTATTAGTTGTTGTTTATTAAAATACTTTCACAAAGCGCTCGGCGCCGTGATCAGTAGCAGGTGTTTTGGGCCGTGTTTGATGTGGAGTCGTTTGCGCCCCTTCTCCTGGTTCCTGATTCCTGGAACGCGGGGGCACGTGTTGATATGATACCAGAATGAATGACTTCCTTCCCAGCTGCCTCGGCTGCCAGCCTTCGATGCTGAGCAGATCGACTATCAGCGTAAGAACCATCTGAGTCATGCCCCCCCCCTCCCCCCCGTTCCATCTTTTCGTAAACACACCGTCTTCGCGAGAGACCGTGCTTGTTGTGCTTAAATGCAACATTTTGGATTTGACGTTGAAGAAAAGATTCTAACTGTGATTAGGTGGAGCTGTTTCATGATGCGTGGATGACGGGTGTAGATCCTGTACACAATCATCACAACAGCCATGTACACAATCTATACTCTTTTCAGGGTGTTTTCAATCGTGGGCTTTGCGCTGAGAGTCATGTTTGATTCAAGCAACTAGCTTGCCATAATGAGTAACTGCTATCTTTATGTTGTTACGAGAGGCTTGAATAAGAAACCCTTGCTGTGCGAAAAACCTTGTGCTTCCCTGTATCACAGATGTGGGTAACGTGGCAGACATTATTCAGTGCGTTCCTCTTTTTGTTGAGTAGCCAGCCAGATGAAGATTTTAGCCAGCTAAAGGATTTTGAAATGATTAGAAATTGTTTAACTACCAATGGATGTAATGGTGTGTTCAAGAAAGCATCACAAACAACACAAATGAGCCTGCTTATTTCAATCAACATTGAATATTTTACTGACCGGATGTGAACCAAAATATTCCTTTGAAAACAATATTGAATCATTAATTTCATAAATTCATCAGTAACTACATCATCAGATCAGGGGGACGAATATAGTGGTGAGGGTGTTTGATATCCAGCCGAAAGGTTGGGAATCAAACATTGAGCCCCTATGTCCATCATCACAGACGTCCTAAAGAGATGCTGGATAACCCCCTCTTTACTCATCGATGGAATATATGAGAAGACCCCAAAAGATGAAGATAATGATCCAGTAATACGTTTTTTAAAAAGTATTTTTTTTAAATGTATTTTTTTTTAAACCGACACCGAAGTTAAATTATTGTAATGCCAATATTGCTATTGTCATTGTTATTATTTGAACATCCCGTGACGGTACTGAAAATGTTGACTGGCAATCTAGGCCTTAGATAAAAATTATCCATTTATCCATGATCCCAGCTTGTATCAAACCATAGACATAAGTAGACCTCCACTATAGACAGGGATAAAGGTTTGTAACGCGGGACTATGTGACACATGAACTGTAAACGGTAGTTGGTTAAGGCCTTGTTAACGCAACTACAACACAAAATCAGCAGATCATGAAAGACAGATTTCAATATTTAAGCTTAACGCTTGAAAGAAGCAATACTAAGTATTTTTCCTACAGTGTAATATGCTAATGCTGCACAATTCTTGGCGTCTGTACTACTGTTCATTTATCCCTAGTCATTGTGTCTTCAAAGATATTTTGCACAGTATATGCTTCAACTCTGTCTGCACAGAGCTCGCTTTGAAGCAATGGTTGGGTGAAAGTACTACTCTGAAGAAATTACCATGTTATGATTACTGACTAAATAGAATCAAATCCACTCCAGAAAGTCAGTCTCTTGATATGCTGTGTGCATGAAGGTAGCCTGCCAAATACTAGCTAGCTATTTAGCTGGCTATTAAGCTGGCCACAGGAGCTCATGGAACACCCATGAACCATTACTGTTAAGTTGTGACACCAACGCAGAGAAGTGAGGACCAATAGCCCTTTTTCTTACAGCTTCAATGGCATCTGTCACTCAGAGTTAATAATTACGTGACATCGTGTTATTATTCTTTTGATGTGGACAGATGAGAGAGCATAGAGAGATCTTCCTCCTGGCACTCATTGGAATTAGCATTTTTGTAATGTTATTTCTGTAGTCTCAAAATGGCTGACAATGTTTGACAAATGTGCTATGGGAATATGGACCGAATGTGCCGACTCTGTAAGCTGATTATTACCATGTCAAAGGCATTATTCCAGTTTTTTATCTGAATTTGGGGTTTTGTGTAAGTTTAGGCTGGAAACGCATTGTTGCGATCATGACACATCCGTTGGTCAGCAAGTCGTTTTACATCGGGACTATTAAAGTCATTGTTGCTTTACAGCACGGCCTGACTCTGATGTAGTTCAGTTGGCCCTGCCTGGTGCTTTTTGTTGTCCTTAATATTGGTTGTATGGACAAATAAGAACATGACCTCTTTTGTAACAACAATGAAACAAAAAGTGTTTTTCGATGACCACTAACCGCGTCGGGACTTTGGCGTACATTGGTCCGTGTCGGGGTGAATCGGCTAGGACACAAGCCTCCGTCCAGGCTGGAAAGTGGTGCTTTAACCCCACAGGCTGCGCTCCGAAATAAGACCAGTTCCCCAGAGACTTTATGGGTAATAATCCTCCCAATCTCTTCCAATGGATTACTGTGCTCCACTCCCAGAAAATACCAGTCACACGCTACAGAAACCACCAACACCACACACAACCGCTTCGACCGCAACCCCTGCTTCCGTTCCCTTTGCGATTCCCTCCATGCGTTGTTTTTACATCTGTGCGGCGATTTGTCATGTATTTATGTGACAGTTGTTATCTATTACACTGTTCCATTAATGCGGCCAAGAATAAGAGATTTTATGGAACATTAGGCTGTCACGCATCGCGGCGTACGACAGCGAGTATCCCCCCGTCGCTGCGGCGTCTCGAGTTGGAACAGTCGGCAATCACACAGATCAGCTAATTACAGGATATCGACACCAACCTCACCGCCCGCCACCACCGCTCCTTTTGATTCTGACCATTTTTCACTGTGTGGACTTTTGTGCTTCCCGGTGAGAAAGCATAAAAAGGGGATCCGTGCTAGGCCCCGCTCACTGGAGAACACTAATAGGGTCTGGGAGAGGAACTGTGTTAGGAGCCGGCGCTGGCAGAGTTACAGGCTGTGTTTTTGTTTTATAAATAGCTCCAGCCAGCATTATTTTACTTGCAGCCAGCATATAACCATCAATCACTGCAGCATGCGGGTCAGCTTCCCGCGGCCTGCCACTGGAGGGGAGTGCTGGATGCTCTGCCCTTGGACCTCCCTATCCGTGCGAGTACAGCATGGAGAGAGGGAGACAGGGGGGGGGAGGGAGGGAGGGAGGGAGGGGAGCGGCCCTGGCCAGCCAGGGAACTGGGGAAGGGGCGGGCTGTGTGATGGTAGGAGATGGGAGGGATGGGTGTGTTGTTGGCAGGGGGATTGGGAGTTGTGGTGGTGGTGGTGGTGGTGGTGGTGGGGTGAGTTATGGCACTACACAGTCAGCTTAAAGCCCTCCTTCCACAGCTAGTCAGGAAACAGGATTAATCTTTGAACATCACCTCCCTCCCCCCATACACACACTCTCTCTCTCTCTCACACACACACACACACACACACACACACACACACACACACACGTTCTTGCTCCACCCACCTATGAATGCGTGTCGTACACACCTGCTGGCAAACCGCGTGTGGGCCTGTGTCGACTCTTAACCACAGCACTCCACAAATTCTGTGTGATCGCGATGGGCCGTGAAGAGAAGGGAGGGGGCTGTGTTAATCAGCCTGTCTTTCTACGTTTCTGCTGTGGATCTCTGCAGGACGAGCTCAGTACTATTACAAGGCAGGAGGTGTGCTGTTTTTACACGCAAACACACACACACACACACACACACACACACACACACACACACACACACACACACACACACACACACACACACACACACACACACACACACACACACACACATACGCACTCGCGCACAAGGCAGAGTGCAGACCCAGATGTACTCTGTTTGTGTCAACCATTATATAAATGCAGTTCCGGACACTATCTCGTGGGCAGATGCTTTTGCAACTGCAAGCCTACCACACAGGTAAAGGTACACACACACACACACACACACACACACACACACACACACACACACACACACACACACACTGAGATGATATTTCTTTGTTGATCTTCCACTGAAGTGTGTACAGACACACATTCTCTCCAATCACTTCTGTGTGTGTTACCATGGCAGTTGAGAAAAATACAGTAGGACTACAGCAGAGGTTAACAGAATGGTTATATAACTAATGCAGCGCTACATCCTGTTTCTTGGCTAAGCCCACCTCCTGCCAGACTGACTTCATCTCGTGTTTTTTTAACATGCTGTTCAATACCTCTTCATTAGGGTCTTTTATCTACTGAGCCTTTCAGAGGACGCCGAAGACATGGACAACACTCGGCATGCTAGCTGATAAGGAAGCCCTTTGATACCAAGTGAATGACAGCCCGGAGAATCTTAAAGGAGGATCTCGTGTATTCTCAACCCTAATCAAGATTATTTCCAGGGCTCGGAGATGAATTTTTCACTTAATTCAGCACAGCCCTCTCTTGAGGAGCACATGCACTTCAAAACCACGAAACCCCCTTGCCTCCCCCTCTCTCACCACCCCCCCCCCACCAACCCCTAGCCCTCACTGGAACAAAAAAGGCCACTGATCTGGACCGGCTAATGAAGCTCACCTCCCGGAGTTCCTTGGCCACATCCTTGAGCTCTTTGAGAATGCCGTCCAGCTGCTGGATCACCATCTTCATGTGGCTGCGGATGCGCTCTCGAGGGCTTGGGCTCTCATAGGTGTCCCGGGCCGGAGCTCTGCTGAGGGACATCCTTCACAGCGTGACGTGGGGCCAGGGGCCAGCAGGGTGAGGAGGAGGAGGTGGGCATGGGGGAGCCGTCTCGGGGTCCATGTCTTTGGCCACAGGGAGCCTCGGTGCAAATGATCCGAACTGGGGCCCCTCGCGCACTGGGAAGCCTCAACATCTTAAAAAGCACCCGGGCAGCCGAAAGACCGTGCCTAGCCCGCTCTGCCTCCCCGCGTTCACGCTCTGACATCCATAGCCTCTGCTTGATGCTTCCATATAAGAAGAGGAGAGGAGCATGTGGGAAGTGTGGGGGGGGGGGGGGGGGGGGGAAGGTTCAAAGATTAAATCCAGAGAGAGGAACGCACGCACGGACGTATGGACGGGCTGGAGTGGACGGAGGCTCTCACATCGTCGTCATGTTGAGCCGACTCATCATCGCGTCAGTGTGTGTGTGTGCGTTTGGGTCGGCCCCACAGGAAGTGCTTTTGAAGATTC